>NC_069674.1:17799770-18102801 GCF_023699985.2 Odocoileus virginianus
ATGAGTCTGGAGACCAAGACCGAACGGAGACCTGGCTGGACTGACGAGCTGGGCGGGATTCATTTCTTCACTAAAGTGATTGGGGAAGTAGTTATTAGTGTAGGGGCAACTAATTACTAATTAGTTCGGTGGCTCTGGCGATCTCCGAGTGGAATCTGCAATTTCAAGGCTCTGGCCAACCCGCAGGCTGGCGCGTGTGCGTTCGTGTGTGTGTGCGTGCCCCAGTGTGTCACGCGCACTCGCTGGAGCGGGTCTCTGCGTCCGGGCACCTTTGGTATGAAAAGAGAGTGTGTATGTATTCGTCAGTGTGTGTTCGATTAGCTGCGATGTGCAGACAATTTCTGGAGAAAACATTTACAATTTTCTTTCAATATGACGGGATTAGTTGCCGTTGAAGGCTCTCCTCCAATGAAATCTTCTCTGCTCTCTGATTTGGCGGTTCTACGGAGGAAATATGACAGCCTTTTCTCCAGGCTCCTTTCTGCTCCTTTCCACGTCCATCCCCAGAGCCAAGCTCTCCATCTGCAATTTCTACATCAGAACGTTTACTGTTACCACCATTGCCCAGTCCCATTCCTGCAAGTATGATTGCTATAAAAGTGACATGACATATTGGGAAGAACTCGCTGTTGCTTTCTGATTGCCGAAGACGCTTAAGCCCAGTTTTTCCAGGTGGGAAAATATTAGAATAAATCCTCTATGCTTTGTAAACATATAATCGTGCTGAACTATTCACAGGTTGTTTATTTCTTTGGGACACTGGCAAACTGTTTTCTTTCTTCTTTTACACTAGGGTCAATGCCCATGTTTTCTTTGACTAATAGGCATTAGATTACAAAGTATTTATGGTCCTTTATGAAATTTGGGATCTCCATGAAAAAAATCAGTATATAACTTTTCTCTGTTAAATCAATCTTAGCTTTTTATTTTTTCATTTTAATGAGAAATCCATTCCAAGAAGAATATTCATTATTTTTAGGCTGTAGTCCCAATTGATAAAGACAAAATGATATAAACAATATGATTCTAAAGTATAGCTGAGGACAAGACTTGCTTTTATGAAAGTATGTGTATATAAACATAGCATCAGTGTATGATATGCTATAAGGCTGCATTTTCTTTCATCTACCTTTGGCAATCAAATGAAAACAGCTTGAAACCTTAATTGATGTATCCAATTAAGTTCAGCTCAAATCTTGATGCTTAGGCCTTTGCTAGTTGTCAAAGGGAATGCAGAATAGCAAAAGTCTCTGCCCCTGTCTTTTATAAGCTCCCCATTTTATTGACTTCCCTGGTGGCTCAGTGGTAAAGAATTTGCTTGCAATGCAGGAGCCACAGGAGATGCCGGTTTGATTCCTGGGTTGGGAAGATCCCCTGAGGAGGAAATGGCAACCCACTCCAGTATTCTTGTCTGGAGAATCCCATGGACAGAGGAGCCTGGTGGGTTACAGTCCATGGTGTCGCAAAGAGTCGGACAGGACTAAAGTGACTTAGCATGCATGCATGCATCTTATTGGCAGGGAAAGACATTCAGATGGCAATCAAGATGAATAAATACACAGCAATATAAATTCATCAATAAATAAAAATTGTGTATATGAAAAGGTCTGCCCTTTCTGTTAACTCATAGCCATCACCAAGTAGGACATGGCACAAACTATGTGGTTTGATATAAGTCATCCTGAAATACTGCATTACATCTGTGGCTCTACGTTCAGCCTCCATACCCTCACATCCCATCATCACTGGGACAGTATAAGATGCTTGTTAGAAAATCAAGACAGTTCTGTCCAGTCTTGACCTCAGCTTCCCCCAGCATTTGACCCATCACATTAAACACCTGATTTTGTCATTTCTTCTCTCTTAGGTTATCTTTTGAAAATGAATTCACATTTTCCTTTCTCTCTTCATTATTTCTGATTATTAAGCCTCTATAAGCCCAGGGAGTTGGCTTGGATGTTTAAAACAAAACAAAACCACTTACACATCCCAAAGCAGAGAAGTAAAGGGGAAATAATTCCTAGCCAGCATAAGAAAAGAAGAAGACCCAGTGATATGTTGTTATTCTGTTCTTTCAAATCATTAATGTTTTCTTACAAATGGGTTTTTTTTGCTGTTTAGTCACTAAGTCATGCCTCTTGTGATTCTATGGACTGTAGCCCACCAGGCTTCTCTGTCCACAAGATTTCACAGGCAAGAGTACTGGAATAGGTTGCTATTTTCTTCTCCAGGGGATCTTACCAACAAAGGATTGAACCCGCATCTTCCAGGCAGATTCTTTACTGTTGAGCTACCAGGGAAGCCCACAATTGGGACTACACATTCCAAACAGAGCAATAAAGCAAAAAGCCAATGAAATCTAATGAATATTTTCTTAGACTTGAATAAAACAGAGTCCATGAATCACTGAACAATCATGTTTAATAGAATTTCTGATAGTTATGGCCTTTCGGAGAAGAGCTGCAAATGGAAACAGCATTTTTATCAAACGATCAACAAAAACGTCCATTTTTTATCTTCTAGGTCATAACTGAAGACACTTTTTAAAAAACATATACTTGTATCTGTGCCAGTTATTGTGTGCTTCTGAAAAATTATTTAACTGTTATGTGCCTCATTTTCTTAATCTGTAACAGGGATATAGTAATAGTAACATTCCTATTTTTATAAGGAATAATGAGTTTTTATATGGAATAATGAGTGCATTCAGGTGAAGTTTTTGAAAGAAGGTCTGACATACAGCAAATTAGTTATAAGACTGTCAGTAAGGATTTAAAAACAGATTCTTGGGTCATGTCTCTGACCTACTAAATCAGACTATTTAAGAGTGAGTCTGACATTGGAAACCATACTGCTCCTCAATTTCATGCAACAAGCATGTTAAACATAATCCATCAAAACACGGACCAGAAGAAACACCATTTTCCCCTTTCTAGTTTCTCTTTCTATAGAAGAAAAGATTAAGTATACTCAGAGCATTTTATTTTTATTTCATAAGCCAGTTCACTTTCCGAGATAAAAGAGTGCTCTCCCCTCCCAGGAATACAGCTTTTACATTTATTAGTAACCCACAGTGTGGGACACTTTCAAAAGTGCTTTTTAAAGACTATAGAACACATATCTATGGGTTTCCCTTATCTACATGCCTATTTTCCACCTCAATGAACACTAATAAATTAGTAATTTCCACTTGTGAGGACAACCTTATTACCTGTGACCTCAAAAACTTATTGTCAGGCATGTGCTCAGAAGAGAGGACTTAGAATATCTGACAAGGCTCCTTTCTGAATATGACTGTAAATAAGATTACCACCAACAGAGGAAAAGGGGGACGAAGAATCTCAGCCTGGAAATGTGGTGCATACTTTATTGTGCTGTGCTGATTTCAATGTGGCAATAATTAGGCT
Source organism: Odocoileus virginianus (assembly GCF_023699985.2). Lineage (NCBI taxonomy): Eukaryota > Metazoa > Chordata > Mammalia > Artiodactyla > Cervidae > Odocoileus > Odocoileus virginianus. The sequence goes on from NC_069674.1 coordinate 17,803,178, forward strand.
TCAGTAATTAGATGCACAAATCAGCACTCTGTCATCATAAGTACATTAAGAGGGTGACGAGTTCAGCTCAAGTGGTTTCCTACCAGGTATAGTGGCCAAAACATTTTCTTGATTCTCTGCTTTCAAAGAACCAAGAAAAGGAAGGTGAGAGCTTTGACTATATAGGGAAAATGAGTGGAGGGCAAGGAGACCTTGCCACGTCTTCATCTCCCACTCACATAAACTGTTCAGGATTTGAACTAGGAAAGTACAGCATTTATCAGCAGGAGGTTTGGGAAAGGCAGGCTGATTTTTCTGATGTTTGCCAAAGAAACCTATCTTTTCCTTGACCTCAGTTTGAAATATAACAATCCTGGGTTAAAAGTGAACCTCCACTAGATGACAATCATCACTTAAAATGGGTGCTACAATTGCCCTCACTCCTGTGAAATCTTAATAACAGCCCGATAATAGACACACTATTCTTCTTAGAGTTATTTGTTATTTGTAGTTACTTTCCCTACAAATCTGCCAGAGAGTAATTTTAAATGCTCCTATTCTTTAGCTAGAAAAGATTATTTCTTTCTCTCCTAGAAAATCCTAAGCTTTTCTTTTTCAGTCCCTGCAATAGGAGTTTCCATATACAAACGAGACTGATTCTGAGTGACGATGCTTGGTGACAGTTTAACAAACAATGCTTTGCTATTTTTTCTTCTTCTTTTTCTTGAAGTTTGGCGTCACAGCTGTTTTAAACTCCTTTCCTAGCAGTGTTGGTGTTATCCAAAGCCTGAAAACATTTACTGCTGCTGAGTCTAAAATATTTAAAATACAGAGCTCATTTTCAAACAGGGAATATGAACAAGTGGGACAAAATGAAACACTACCTTGCAAGATGTTAAGCAGTTGCAATGGCAATAAATCAGTATTAAGAATGCAGGAGGAAAAGGCCACATGGGACATGTGTTTCCTAGAGAAGCTATTAGTGTCTGGGCATTCCTCCTTCCAAGACGTAGTGCCCACTTCCTCTTTGGAGGTAAACCTCTAAGATGGAGAACTGAAACATTTCAACCACATCAACTTCATGGGAGACTGTGACAAACAGCTTAAATTTCCCCTTTTCATAGCCTGAGTGAGATGCCAGAATCTCAGATGGAGATAAGATTCTAGCACGTTCAAATTGAAAGTCTTATCAGACTCTTCTCTGTGTGGGGAGTCCTGAGTTATTTGAATCAATGACTGCATGGTAGAGAGTAGGCTGTGTGTATGTGAAAGTCGCTCAGTCGTGTCTGACTCTTTGCAACCCCACGGTCTATACAGTCCATGGAATTCTCTAAGGCAGAATACTGGACTGGGTAGCCTTTCCCTTCTCCAGGGGATCTTTCCAACCCAGGGATTGAACCCAGGTCTCCCACACTGCAGGCAGATTCTTGACCAGCTGAGCCACAAGGGAAGTCCAAAGAGTAGGCTAGGAATTCTCAAAATCTTTTTAGTCTGTAGGGAAACTTAATTTCTTAAAGTTTAGAATCAACCAATCACATCACTGTGGACAGTGACTGCAGCCATGAAATTAAAAGATGCTTGCTACTTGGAAGAAAAGCTATGACAAACCTAGATAGCATATTAAATAGCAGAGACAAAGGTCTGTATTGTCAAAGCTATGTTTTTTTCAGTAGTAATGTACCTATGTAAGAGTTGGACCATAAAGAAGGCTAAGCACCAAAGGACTAATACTTTCGAATTGTGGGACTGGAGAAGACTCTCGAGAGTCCCTTGGAGAGCAAGGAGATCAAACCATTCAATCCTAAAGGAAATCAGCCCTAAATATTCATTGGAAGGACTGATGCTGAAGCTTCAATACTTTGGCCACCTGATGTGAAGAGCCAGCTCACTGGAAAAGACCCTGATGCTGGGAAAGATTCAGGGCAAGAGAAGGAGGTGACAAAGGAGAAGGGGGTGACAGAGGATGAGATGGTTGGATGGCATCATGGACTCAATGGACATGAGTTTGAGCAAACTCCGGGAGATGGTGAAGGACGGGAAGCCTGGTGTGCTGAGGTCCATAGGGTCGCAAAGAGTCAGACACAACTCAGTGACTGAACAACAACAAAAATCACATACTCATGGGAATTCACATAATTCCTCAGGTTACATAGTCACTTGGTTCTTAAGCTAAATAAAATGGTCCTTCGAGGGACAGGTGGAATTGAAAACCTTTCAAAGATATCCTGGGAGGCAGCATCACAGAGGACAGCATCCTCACTAAATTTGACTTACTCTCTTTCTTGAGAGTGACTGAGATAGTTGTGATACACAAAGTTGCCTTGTACCAAGCAAGACTCAGCTGAATGTATCTGATAATATCCCCTGATATAGACCTTTTCACTTTAAAAACAAGCCTTCTCCCACTAGTGTTCCCAAAGAAGAGTTCCCTAAAGCATTCCCTGATTGACTGTGCCTAATAAGACAGACCCTGAACACTTCATCCTTTCCTCCTCATTTACTCACCAAGGTCACTGGTTTCCAGTTTAAGGGCCTCATTTAGAAAATCTCATGAGCTGTATTCTATACATCCCTGCAAAAAGGAATGAGGCAAGGCCTCAGATAAAGTCAATGTATATGCTACATTCCTACAAAGCTTTTATTGACAAACATTTTCTTAGAAAGCAAGCTCATTTTAAAAGGATGCCCAATAAACATGCACTGGTAATCACTGAACATTTTCAATAACAACCACTCAAAACCTACCCGTAAAGCTCCACAGCTGCCACAGTGTGCTCTCCTGTTATTGATGCCAGGATATGGAGCAGACAGATTCCCTTGCATGACTGTAATCCCATGGAAATGTTTCTTGAGCAAGTCTCCTGTAAACAAGCTGCCATTGCTTTCCTTCCTTCTACAGCATTGTGAATCGCACGAGACACTTCTGAGAGTCGAGTGTTTCTCAGAAGCCTATCATAAACTAAACATGAAGTATTGAAATTGGCTCAACAAAATTAGTATATCATGCAATATTCTCTTAAATACTAGGGCAACAAAAATAAATAAGAAAAGATTCCTGCCCTTCTGAAAGCTAACCTGTTTGGAAAGAACAACAGAAACAGAAATACTGCTCTTAGACACTTGTGATAAAACTTTTGATGCCATAATCCATCGGGGATTGCGAAAGGGCCTGACACTTTCCTATCAGAGAGCTGATTCCAGAGGTGGACTTTACATAAGGTATACTCTACCTGGGATTGGGAAGCTATGACAAGGTAGATCTTGGGAGAGATGATGGATGATGGAACAATACTTAATATACTTAAAACCATTATCAGGAAGATGCTGTTAAAACTGAAGATGTATATTAATGACTATTATTAATAAACAGAATTTTTGTTCAGTCACTCAGTCGTGTCTGATTCTTTGTGACCCTGTGAACTGTAGCCCACCAGGCTCCTCTGTCCATGGGATTTTCCAGGCAAGAATACTGTAGTGGGTTGCCATTTATATTCCACCCCAAAATATGCCTCTTTGATTATTTTGAGCTGGTTATTTTTGAGAAAAGGCAGACATGGGAGAAGTTCTGAAAACTGAGTAGAAGTTACTCTTTTGTAAGAGATCTTTTTACATTTGTAAGGGAAATCTCCATTTGTAAGGGTATCTCAAGACACGACTGAGTGATTTAACACTCCCTCCCCAAGAGAAGGATGACTCTAAAGCTCTAGAAATAAGTCTTATCTAAGGTGAAAGACGCTTCCCTGGTAGCTCAGACTGTAAAGCGTCTGCCTACCATGCGGGAGACCCAGGTTTGATCTCTGGGTCAGGAAGCTCCCCTGGAGAAGGAAATGGCAACCCACTCCAGTATTCTTGCCTGGAAAATCCCATGGACTGAGGATCCTGGTAGGCCACAGTCCATGGGGTCGCAAAGAGTCAGACACGACTGAGCAACTTCACTTCAAGGTGAAAGACAGAAGAAGAATGTTGTGCTCAGTCGTGTCCAACTCTTGGCAACCCATGCACTGTAGCCCACCAGGCTCCTTAGTCCATGGGATTTCCTAGGCAAGAATATTGGAGTGGGTTGCCATTTCCTTCTCCAGGGGAGCTTCCTGACCCAGGGGATCAAACTCAGGTCTCCTGTATTGCAGGCAGTCTCCTGCACTGCAAGCGGATTCTTTACCAACTGATCCACCAGGGAAGCCCATCAAAGGTGAAGGTGAAAGCTTAAATTGGTATAACAACTTTATCATTATTTACTGTGCTTTTTTTCCTGGTAACCTCCCACAACCGGCCTCTTCTCTCACCACACCCAACACCTTCTTTTGCCTTTACCTGCAGATGTTATTTAAGATGGTGGCTTAGGCCAGTTCAGGGAGTTACCCAGTTTTCCTGGGTCTCTCTTCTGTGTACTGAATGCACCAATGGCTTAGCGGTAAGGAATTTGCCGGCAGTGCAGGGGAGACCTGGGTTCAATCCCTGGGTCAGGAAGATGTCCTGGAGAAGTAAATGGCAGCCCACTCCAGTATTCTTGCCTGAAACATCCCATGGACAGAGGAGCCTGGTGGGCCACAGTCCTCAGGGTCACAAAGAGTCAGAAACGACTGAGTGACTGAACACACACACAACACATACATGTTATGAAAATTTTGTTATTCTCATATTAACCTTTTATTTTAGAGGGATCTCAGCTCAAAACCTAGAAGGATAGAGAGGAAATTATTTTTCCCCCACAACGCCACCTACCAAAACTTGGGCTTGTGCTTTTCTAGTATCCAGGGTAGACAATTGTAACTAACATTTAATTTGCAGAGTAAGTTAATGGAGAAAACCAGAGAAAGACAGGGGCAACTCTACATACTTTTTGTCCAGGGCACTATGCTCTAGGGTGGAAGTTCATTGTATCTTTCATTATGCTAATTCTGTCTTGTTCTGTGTTTTGGAAGTAATAAGGTGACTGTGAAGTTACTTAGCAGTGAGTGTCTCTGGCACATGGACATTTCTTGAGAAGAAAACTCTTGGGCAAGGCTGTTAAGCTTATTCTAATTATATAATGGCATTGGGGATGAGGGTAATGTTACTAAGAGCTGGAATGCAGTCCTTGTTTATGGAATAAACTTAAAGCAATGGAAATATTTTTGAGTCATAGTTTATACTTTCAGTTTGCAGAATAATACTAGGCTTATCCCTGGGAATGTTCTCTTCAGTTTCTGTATGTCTTGCCCTAGCGGTGGTGCAGGAATGAAGGGGAGAATTAAAATGAGGCATGAAGATAAACTTTCAAGGTGAAAGTGGGAATATGCCACTCAGTATCTAAGAAGAGTGGGGCTTCTCTGGTGGGTCGGTGGTAATGCATCCACCTGCCAATGTAGGAGACACAGGTTTGATCTCTGGGTTGGAAAGCTCCCCTGGAGAAGTAAATGGCAACCCACTCCAGTGTTCCTGCCTGGAAATCCCATGGACTGAGAAGCCTGGTGGGCTACAGTCCATGTGGTCACAAAAGCGCTGGACACAACTTAGCGACTAAACAACAACAATCTAAGAAGAGCAATGGTATGCAGAAATTTTTTTTCATCATCTCAGAAGTAGGGATTACCTGAAAAATACTAGGAAAATGAAGAAGATGAAAAATTGCTAAATTATAAACAGTAGACTTGCTTTTAAGGCCAAAACATGGGAAAGATGGGATCCATAACTCTCCACAGAACAAAGCGGGGCTCAGGTTTAAACTTCTTTACTTATTAGATGTGACCTTGGACAAAATGCTCAAATCCTTTACACCTGTGAAAGAAAGTCAACGTGGAGCTGATAACATGAAGAGAGCTCTCTAAAAAGGAGCCAGAAGGCCACTGAGGAAGTGTGACTCGTGCATGTCTCAACCCAGATAGAACCTGACCTTTTGACTGCTTATTGTCTTAGCAGGCATCTAGAACGTCTGCCAGAAACTCAAGATAGTTATTAGACCCTTACCCTAAAATAACTCATGATAATCTATCTAGTTATCAAACCCTTACCCTAATATAACTCATGATAGCCTATTCTTCAAAGACAAGTATTTGCTATCCTGAATCAGAGTCAATCCCAACTCCCACCAGACAACTTATGAACCTAATGGCTTTTGTCCTTATAAGCCCCTGATACATTTCTTCTCTGGTTTTACCCAAATCTGTGTTTCCTGAATTGCAGTTTTTAAGACTCTCAAATAAAGTTCTTTGTCCCCTGTAATCTCAATACTGATTATTTTTCAACAAACCTCAGTTCCCTCACATGTAAGTAACGTGTAGAATCTTCCCCAGAGTCGTCATGTTGATTAAATAAAATTGTATTTGTGAAAAGTATTTTGTAAAATGTGAACTATTATTGACTACGGTGGTGCTAGTGGTAAAGAATCTGCCTGTCAATGCAGGAGATGTAAGAGATGTGGGTTCGATTCCTGGGTTGGGATGAGAATCCCATGGACAGAGGAGCCTGGTGGGCTACAATCCATAGGGTCACAAAGAGTCAGAAACGACTGAAGCAGCTGAGCACACACATGTAACTAAATTGTGATGTGAGTGACTGCTTTCTTTTCTCCTTGCCCATTCTAAGTTCTCCCAGGCAGGCGTTTCCTTCTTAATTAAAAATAATGTCTACTTAGGAGTATTACCTATTATGTGGCTTGGGGACAGGGGAGGTTTGGGACAGGGTGTTATTCATTCATGTTATGTGAGGAAAGAATCCATGTGTAACCTTACTAGAAAGGTGAAGCAATCACTGGTTTCTCCTTTCCCTTATTTACTGATATTACCGATATCACTTATCAACTCCTGGTATGGAATGTCAAATCAAGGAACCCCTGTCCTTATATATATCCTAATGAAGAAATGAAATTTCTGCTTCAAAACAAAGCTGCCTGTCTGCCCTGTGTCAAACACAGAACTTGCCATGGTTGCTTTGCTCTAGCTTTTAAAACCATGAGTAGTCATATCTGTTGGCTATAGGAACTAGTTTCTAATTCTTTGGACCATAAGTACCTTCTGACAGCCAAAAGATTGTAAACTAACTCTTTATGGGGCTTCCCTGGTTGCTCAGTGGTAGAGAATCTGCCAGACATTGCAGGAGACTCACGTTCAATTCCTGGGTTGGGAAGATCCCCTGGAGAAGGAAATGGAAACTCGCTCCAGTAATCTTGCCTGGGAAATCCCGTGGGTAGAGGAATCTGGTGGGCTATGGTCCATGGGGTCACAAAAGAGTCAGCCACAATCTAGTGACTAAATAACAACTCCTTTTAAATCTAAGGTTTTGTTCAAGGGCTTTTTTATGACCACCTAAATTCACAAATGTTCTCTTATATCTCATATCTTTTTGCCCTTGAACATTTTCTCAGTTGCTACCCTGTTCTTATGCATCCTACTGATTGGCTTGGGATTCACCAGATAATTTTAACCCCAACTCTCTGATTCCTAGAGATTCTGTGTAAGTTTAGGTTTGAACTCTTTGTTCTTAAAAAACAAAAACAAAAAACCTAGTGTGAACCATGTTTCTGCTGTCTCTTTTAAATCTAAGAACATCTCTTACGAGTCAGGATGTACTCACTGCAGCTGGGCGGTAAGCATGGTAGATCTTCCCCCAATCACCAAGTCAGTTTTCTTTAAGTATATTCAATCTCAAATTTATTTTGAAGTGGTTAATTGCTCAGAACTTGGACACCTAAAGGGAACATTTCTCAGTATACTATTATATGATTTTATATGAGTATGATGATAATTCTCATGGAAAAATTTTAAAACTTGTATTAAAATATGAGTTATCTTTGGCACTGGCTTATTACCTTTAGCCAGAACATTAATATGCTGATAACATAAATACATTATTTCTGTATCATTAAAAACAATCCTGATACATTAGACAATTTTTACTATGACTGCTTAGTGACGACTTATTCTGCAATGTTAGGATTGGCAGAGTTTCTTATTTTATTTTCTCTCCTTTCCAGAACTTCTAATTGTTGTAACTGTTTCTATTCTGGAGACATTCCTGGTGAAGTTAAGTTGTAAACTAAGAGAAAATCATTGAATTAACAAAGTAATTAAGACAAAAAAATAGGAATAAATTGTAAAAATGATGGCAGTAGATATGAAGAGATTAGAGTGGGAGAGGGAATGTGGGAAGACATTGTGAAAAAGGCACTTACCAAGTGAAATTGAAACACAGCCCCTATAAATCTGAGTTCCTTGCTGAATTAATGGTTAAGTCTTTACCTGAAACTTTACTCCCTTTCTTGTCCTGCTCCTTTTACCCCTCGGATTGAGGCATATCAAAGAAAAGGGGGAATTGAAACTAAGCAGGACCCTGCATGGCCGTCACAGGTACAAACCCTTCCCTGTCCCTCATTTCTTGTTTGTAGAAAAAAAGGCTTTAGTCTCCTAGGCCTTCACTAAATCCCAAGGAGCAGACTCAAGCAGTTACCAATTAGGGAAGTGAGAGAACATAGAAACAAAGGAAAAACAGTCAGGCAAGAAAAGTAATGACAGTTCAAACAACAGTTCTGTAATAAAAGTCTTCATCCCTCCTCAAGGGACATATATAATCACAAATATATCTAACACATATACTTTTAACTTGTTCTGCAGAAAATGAGACCCTCACCCAAGTGGAGATGTCTACATGCTGACCCACGCAGTAGATCCCAGACTGGTTGGAACCAGAAGGTTGATGATTAAGATTCCTAAAACATCACCCTGTCACCTCACCATCGGCCAATCAGAAGGAAGTTCATGAGCTGCAACCCTCACCCTAAATGTTGTCTTTGAAAATCCTTCCCTGAAAGGTCTTTTGAGCATCAGCAGCCTATTCTCCTTGCTTGGCAACCAGAAATTAACACTCTAATTTCCTTTACCACAACCCAGTGTCAGTACATTGGCTTTGCTGTTGGCAAGTGAGCAGAACTGAATTCAGTTTGCTAACAAAATTAGATGTCCTACTGGAGCCATTATTCACGATCTAAAAAAGACAACTAGAAAGAACTGGTGTCTAACACCAAATACATCCGTGGGAAGATGGAAAACTAAAACAAGCGCTAAAAAGGCAACACGCCATTGCTTGTTTTGTGCGCCTTTGTTTTTTTTTTTTTTCATTTATTTTTATTAGTTGGAGGCTAATTAGTTTACAATATTGTAGTGGTTTTTGTCATACATTGACATGAATCAGCCATGGATTTAAATGTATTCCCCATCCCGATCCTCCCTCTCACCTCCCTCTCTACCCAATCCTTCTGGGTCTTCCCAATGCACCAGGCCCGAGCACTTGTCTCATGCACCCAACCTGGGCTGGTGATCTGTTTCACCCTAGATAATATACATGTTTCAATGCTGTTCTCTCGAAACATCCCACCCTCACCTTCTCCCAGAGTCCAAAAGTCTGTTCTGTACATCTGTGTCTCTTTTTCTGTTTTGCATATAGGGTTATCATTACCATCTTTCTAAATTCCATATATATGTGTTAGTATACTGTAATGGTCTTTATCTTTCTGGCTTACTTCACTCTGTATAATGGGCTCCAGTTTCATCCATCTCACTAGAACTGATTCAAATGAATTCTTTTTAATGGCTGAGTAATATTCCATGGTGTATATGTACCACAGCTTCCTCATCCATTCGTCTGCTGATGGGCATCTAGGTTTCTTCCATGTCCTGGCTATTATAAACAGTGCTGCGATGAACACTGGGGTGCATGTGTCTCTTTCAGATCTGGTTTCCTCGGTGTATGCCCAGAAGTGGGATTGCTGGGTCATATGGCAGTTCTATTTCCAGTTTTTTTTAAGAAATCTCCACACTGTTCTCCATAGCGGCTGTACTAGTTTGCATTCACACCAACAGTGTAAGAGGGTTCCCTTTTCTTCACACCCTCTCCAGCATTTATTGCTTGTAGATTTTTGGATGGCAGCCATCCTGACTGGCATGTAATGGTACGTCATTGTGGTTTTGATTTGCATTTCTCTGATGATGAGTGATGTTGAGCATCTTTTCATGTGTTTGTTAGCCATCTGTATGTCTTCTTTGGAGAAAGGTCTGTTTAGTTCTTTGGACCACTTTTTGATTGGGTCATTTATTTTTCTGGAATTGAGCTGCAGGAGTTGCTTGCATATTTTTGAAATTAATCCTTTGTCTGTTGCTTCGTTTGCTATTATTTTCTCCCAATCTGAGGGCTGTCTTTTCACCTTGCTTATAGTTTCCTTTGTTGTGCAAAAGCTTTTAAGTTTCATTAGGTCCCATTTGTTTATTTTTGCTTTTATTTCCAGTATTCTGGGAGGTGGGTCATAGAGGATCCTGCTGTGATTTATGTTGGAGAGTGTTTTGCCTATGTTCTTCTCTAGGAGTTTTATAGTTTCTGGTCTTACATTTAGATCTTTAATCCATTTTGAGTTTATTTTTGTGTATGGTGTTAGAAAGTGTTCTAGTTTCATTCTTTTACAGGTGGTTGACCAGTTTTCCCAGCACCACTTGTTAAAGAGGTTGTCTTTTTTCCATTGTATATCCTTGCCTCCTTTGTCGAAGATAAGGTGACCACAGGTTCGTGGATTTATCTCTGGGCTTTCTATTATGTTCCATTGATCTATATTTCTGTCTTTGTGCCAGTACCATACTGTCTTGATGACTGTAGCTTTGTAGTATAGTCTGAAGTCAGGCAGGTTGATTCCTCCAGTTCCATTCTTCTTTCTCAAGATTGCTTTGGCTATTCGAGGTTTTTTGTATTTCCATACAAATTGAGAAATTATTTGTTCTAGTTCTGTGAAAAATACCATTGGTAGCTTAATAGGGATTGCATTGAATCTATAGATTGCTTTGGGTAGAATAGCCATTTTGACAATATTGATTCTTCCAATCCATGAACACGGTATATTTCTCCATCTATTTGTGTCCTCTTTGATTTCTTTCATCATTGTTTCATTAACAAATTGAAAGATAAAAACCATATAATTATCCCAATAGATGCAGAGAAAGCCTTTGACAAAATTCAACACGCATTTATGATTAAAACTCTCCAGAAAGCAGGAATAGAAGGAACATATCTCAATATAATAAAAGCTATATATGACAAACCCACAGCAAGCATTACCCTCAATGGTGAAAAACTGAAATCATTTCCCCTGAAATCAGGAACAAGACAAGGGTGCCCACTCTCACCACTGCTATTCAACATAGTTTTGGAAGTTTTGGCCACAGCAATCAGAGCAGAAAAATAAGTAAAAGGAATCCTGATAGGAAAAGAAGAAATGAAACTCTCGCTGTTTGCAGATGACATGATCCTCTACATAGAAAACCCTAAAGACTCTTCCAGAAAATTACTAGAGCTAATCAACGGATATAGTAAAGTTGCAGGATATAAAATAAACACACAGAAATCCCTTGCATTCCTATACACTAACAATGAGAAAACAGAAAGAGAAATTAAGGAAACAATAACATTCACCACTGCAACAAAAAGAATAAAATGCTTAGGAGTATATCTACCTAAAGAAACAAAAGACCTATACATAGAAAGCTATAAAATACTGATGAAAGAAATCAAAGAGGCGCCTTTGTTAAATTGCTAGAAAACTACAGCCTGGCTCTTATACTAAGGTGAAAGTTCTCAACTCCTCCAGTTCAGTTAGCCACTTAGTCGTGTCCGACTCTCTGCGATCCCCTAGACTGCAGCATGCTAGGCTTCCCTATCCATCACCAACTCCCAGAACTCCCAAACTCATTTCCGTAGTCAGTGATGCCATCCAACCATCTCATCCTCTGTCATTCCCTTCTCCTCCCGCCTTCAATCTTTCCCAAGATCAGGGTCTTTTTCAGTGAGTCAGTTCTTTGCATCAGGTGGCCAAAGTATTCAAGTTTCAGCTTCAGCATCAGTCCTTCCAATGAATATTCAGATTCAGAACTGATTCCCTTTAGGATGGACTGGTGGGATTTCCTTTCAGTCCAAGGGACTCTCAAGAGTTTTCTCCAACACCACAGTTCAAAAGCATCAATTCTTCGGCATTCAGCTTTCTTTATAGTCGAACTCTCACATCCATACATGACTACTGGAAAAACCATAACTTTGACCAGATTGACCTCCAATGTGTCTTAAAATCCATTCCATTGAACTCTAATGGTAAACAAGTAGCAGAAACAAAAATAGTCTTGCAAAAGCTTCTATTTCTTTTTGCTTGCTTTCTCCCTTATGTGGTGACAGTTTTCTCTGTAAACTGCTTTAAAAACTTGGTGGCACAGACAAAGAGACCTTATTCAAAAGAGCCTGGAGGTGTGTTGACAGGGTGGAGGAGAAACTTGGAATATGTAGCAATCAAATTGCTAAGGATAAGGGTCAGAGCATAGTACCCCAAACCAGCTTGCCATTCTGTTTCTCAAAATAGATCCGTTGTGAACCAGAAAAATTAATCTAAATGTTTTATTAAAGATATAAATAGCATCTACTCTGCCAGTTTTACAAAGCACAGCAGCACTAGGGAGACAGCATTTTAAGCTTTCCATGTGTGTATAAACATGCAGAGCATTTATTTGGCTTTCATTTAGTGCTGAAGAATAAAAGCGACTGTCTAGTATAGATAATACTTCATAACACAATTCCAAAGAACATGAATTTGTAGATGTATGAGTGGTTAATTTGGAGTAAGCCTAAAGTCTCCATTCACACTCTCCTAAGTCTGCTCCCATCATTGCAAATGCTTACATTTTTCTTTAATAATGACCATCTTGATTCACTTAAAAATAATTTTTAAAGCACTTATTTATGTGCAAACTTTTGTGTCATAAGATCAACAAATGGCAAGCTTCAGATTCTCATATGATGTTCCTTATACACGGTATTGCCCTATTACAATGGGATGAATTTGGTGAAAAAGCACATGGCCACATCTGGGAGCACCAATCAGCTTCTCATAACTAGGTCCTTTGAGCACTGGAAAGCCTCATGTATCATGCACATAAAGGAATAATCATGTGGCCAACATCAAAGGATTAACACATTCTACATTGCTGAATTGTAAATTTTTAATTTTAGGCTTCATAAATTTAAAAACAAATGTTAACTACTTGATAGATTTGTTCTGGAAAGTATTTCAATATAACCTGGCTTCCAACTGTAATGCAAAAGTGATGGCTTAGTAGAAAGTGCCCTGAATCCTAATCCCAACTCTTTCAAATTATATGGCCTTGGAAACGATATAATTTATCTCATTCATTATTTACTGTCTTCATCTGCAAAATGGAAGCATGTTCATCCTAAGTAATTCCAGATTATTTTTAAAATAGTTTAGTACCTCAAGATTTATTATATTTTGAGAAACCAGTTATTTATAATACTCCTTTGGCTAATTTTAAGATGATTTTTATAATCTTCAGTGTTTTAATATGTACTAAGTTTATTAGGCAGAATAATGCCTCCCCTTCCAAAGATGTTCACATTCTAATCTCTGAAACATCTGACTATGTTACCATAAATGGCAAAAAAAAGAGAGAATTCAGATGGTGAAAGGAATTAAAGCTGCTAATAAAGTTGACCTTAAGGGGAGAATATCCTGAATTTTTCTGTTTGGTCCAGCATTGTACAAGCCTTCTTAAAAGTAGGTAACCAAGACAGAAGATGCAGTATCTGAATAATGTGATATGAAAAGAGTTTCACTGGCCATTACTAACTTTGAAGATGGAAAGAACCATGAGCCAAGGGATGCAGACAGTCTGTAAAAGCTGGAAAATTAAAGCAAACAAACAAGTACAGAAAAAAAAAAGAAAAGAAAAAAGATTGTCTCCTAGAGTTTCCAACAGGAATGCAGCCCTGCTGACATGTTGATTTTAACCCAGTGAGAGCTGTATTGAACTACTGAACTACTGAATTATGAGACAGTAAACTTACATTGTTTGTTTTAAGCCACAAAGTTTATGATATTTTGATACAGCATCCATAGGGAAACTATGTACCAAGTTTCCACTTGTGTGGAGAGTGATAAAGGTATTGTATGCTTAACATGAATTTAAGGGGTCCAAAATTTCAGGTGAGTTCTTAGGTTAGTGGTAATTTATCTGTGCCAACTATTGTGCCCAAAAGTCTCAGCCAAATATACTGGCTACAATAACTTTCCCATAGTAGGAGTGAGGTGGGGGCTGCAAAAAAGTTTTGAAGAAGCATTTTATTGCCGCTTAATGTTCAGCACTTAGGACAGTTCAGCCATCTTTACCAGTTTTGAATCAGTACCTTGGAGAGAGAACAGGATGCATTCTTTCATAGTAGATTATCAAGATAGACCCAAATGACTATTCTGTGGTGCCAGCCTCTCATCATCAAATGCCCACACCCGAGTTTTAGCAAAGCCAACTGGAGCCAAAATGTCAGATTTTCTCTGATCCAACGCAGCATACCACATGAAGTTTCTGTGAACTTTCTCAGTCTGAATTTCCTTCCTACATCTCCCCATGGGCTAATGTCAATATCTGACTTGAACATCATAGTCCTTGTTTATAATCCATCGTCACAAGCCAGAATTCCCCCTGCCTTAGAATAAAGGTAAACTGAGCTCACTTCTAGATAGAAGATGATATGGGTTAAAAAAAAAAATCCAGTGTGTGTCATTCATTCACTCATTCACTTATTTAATAAACAGTATTTATTTATTGCCTATCATAAGCCACATACGGTTCTATGTACTAGAGATAGGATGACTAAGACAAAATTTTGCTTTCATGGGTAACTTGTAAGAATAAGCAATAAACAGATAACTAGATATAATATCATTATAAAATGCAGAAGCAAGTAAAGAGACGAGTCTAGATTAGATTACGTGTTGTTTGCCAAATATTTATTGTTCTTCCTCCACATAGGAATAAGTCTAGACTGCAGTGGTTGGGGAACAGGGTCCTATGATTCAGTTCAGCTCGGTTCGTGTCCAACTCTTTGCGACCCCATGGACTGCAGCACGCCAGGCTTCCCTGTCCATCACCAACTCCTGGAGCCTACTCAAACTGATGTCCATCGAGTTAGTGATGTTATCCAACTATCTCATCCTCTGTCATCCCCTTCTCCTACCATCTTCAATCTTTCCCAGCATCAGGGTCTTTTCCAGTGAGTCAGTTCTTCGCATCAGGTGGCCAAAGTATTGGAGTTTCAACTTCAGCATCAGTCCTTCCAATGAATACTCAGGACTGATTTCCTTTAGGATTGACTGGTTGGATCTCCTTGCAGTCCAAGGGACTCTCAAGAGTTTTCTCCAACACCACAGTTCAAAAGCATCAATTCTTCTGCACTCAGCTTTCTTTATAGTCCCAGTCTCACATCCATATATTACTACTGGAAAAACCATAGCTTTGACTAGATGGAACTTGGCTGTCTAGTTATAAGATCTGAGTGGAACTGATGCAACTCAAAGCTGAGCATTTAATTATCAACCTGGGAGCCACCAGGGCTCTCCTTCTCTCTAGTACAGAAACTGCAGTTTTCAAGGTGGCAGAAGCCCCATAGTCTGGGTCCTTGAATGATGTCCACTAACTACTGTGGATATATATATATATATAGTGGGCTGTAAAATAAAACTTCGTGTTTTTATGCCACAAATATTTGTCTTTCCCGTCACAATATAATCTGACATTCAGATGGAGGAAATAGCCAGTGTAAAAGTCTTTGAGATAGGCACAAGCCAGTCTAAAGAAAGTGCTGCATAACTCTGAACCGAGTTTGGACACGGGTCATAAATCTGGACAATGCCAGCTTTTTTTTTCTTCATGCATAATAAATTTTATTTCTTCATATGCTAGTATTTATTTTGAAAAAATGGTAGATATTTGAACCAATATCTTTAATTCTTAGAAATCCAACCTAGAAATATATCTTAGAACCTAACATCTTTCTTATCTATACAGTTATGTTAATCAGGTGTAATCACTACTTTTACCACTGTCTTTATACCCTAGCCTAAGTTCTTCTCATTATTTTCTTCATAACCTTGGGGAAATGCTTAGGAACTCATGTAATCTCTGAGTCACTGCAATGCTATAATTTTTAATTTTTAATGTTTATTTATATATAAATATTTATTAAAAAACTATAATATGCCAGATTCTGAGCAAACCACTTGGGATAAAATAGTATAAAAAATGGAACTTTCAGTGTAGTGAGGAGACAAATATTAAGCACATAATCACACAAATTACATGAAAAATAACTATGATAAATGCAATGGAATAAAGATCTTACTGTTCTGAGAGTACATAATAAGGGGATCTGAATCTGCCAGGAAGGTCAGAGATTTGCCTGAGAAAGTGAAGACTGGGCTTACATCTCATAGATAAGGAAGAATTAGTCAGTTGAAGAGTGGGTGAAAATATTTTCTAGGAAAAGGGAACTTCAGCTCAAACCTTTTGTGGTGAGAGAGCTCTGCAGGTAGAAAAAAACTAAAAAAAGATCCAGAATGGGTAAAATAAGGAGATTTGTGAAATGCATTTTCTGAGAGCAGACAAGTAGGGCAAACACGGAGGAAGAAAACCATGCATGTAGTGTTAGGGAACACTGCTTTTACAATAAAAGTAGTGGGAAGCCACTGGAGGATTTAAGTGGGTAAGAAGAAAATTGACCAAAATTTAACATTATTTAAAAAGTAATTCAGGTCACAGTGAGAAAAATGGATGAGAGGAAAGAAAGAGCAAATGTGGATCGGTAAATATGGCAGTTGCCTAAGACCAATGAACAAATGATGATAACGTTGATCGGGGCACTGTGATGGGAATAGAGAAAAGTGATGAGTTTCAAAGTGTCTTGACTAGGTAAATTTTATGAGATTTGGTAATGAGTGAATATGATGGAGGAAGAGGGAGTTTTGAGGATGATACTTTGCAATCTAAATGATGATGTCATTGACTAAAACTGGAAGCACAGGAAGAGAACAAAGCTCTGAGGAGATTTCATGTTGACATACCGAATTTGGCAAACTTTTCAGACAAACAGGATGATAAAGAGACAGTTGAAAATACAGACCTGGAACTCAAATAAAAGTCTAAGCCAGATATACAACTTTGTGAGTCATTTGCTCCTAAGTGGTAATTGAAGCCAGAGCAAGCTGAGATGCCTAGGGAGAGATCTTAGAAAGAGGGGGAGAAAGGGTGGCAAGCAAGTGCTACTAATGGAAGATTACCAGAGCAAGTAGAGAAGCAGCAGAAGGGGCAGGATTGAAATGAGATCTGGATTCCTTCCACCATGGTCTGGGATTAGGTTCGTGTTGCAGCACATAAGTTCTTAGTAAGAGAATTGACTTCATAAATTCATGATTTAGATGATCTGAATTCAAGAATGAAGGACAGTTCCCTTTTCCAAAGTTTGCTATTGCTCTTTTTCCCACATGGTGTCCCAACGTTGAGCGTTTATATATCACAGACCCATTCTAAGAACGTGACCACTGTCATAGATTGCACCCAGGGACATGCAGGTGATTAACATACCTATGGGAACAGAAGACCATGTAGCCTTATGTTTTAGGACTGAAATAAAGCAATAACTCACTTAGACAGAAGACAGACTGCCATCAGATGCAGTACTTGGAACATATCTACATGTTCCAAGCAAACAAACAGAAATCTCCTTTGCTTTAAAAATAGATGTTTGAAAAAAGACCACAACATATGTTTGTAGGGGAATTTCTCTGACACTTACAGAGCTTTAATAGACTCTGCTATCTGATTTCTTAACCTACAGAAGGTTAATTGCACCCAATTATAAAAATTAAAGAATGGGCATATAGACACTAAAAAGAATGAATGACTAGAAACCAGGCAAAAGTGAAAAGAAAAAAAAAGGAAAATCGAGAGAAGATCTTTCCGAGATCTCAAGAAATAGAGCTCTTTGGGGCTATAGTAAGAACACACAACCTTTCTTACCACAATTGCCTGTACAACCTTTGCTGTATTATAAATTGGCTAAATACTTTTAAGTCATCCTGGTGATCTTGAGGTTGAATTATGTTAACTCTACTCCTTAGAAGGACAGAAAAATTCATACACATTGCAGATTAATTTCTAAAAAGAAAAACAAATAATGACACTTGGAGTAAGCTTTAGTCATTTTGAAAATAAATTTATTTTGACATGCCATTTTGAAAATAATTGAGTAAACTTTAGTCATTTTTAAAATAAATCTTTTCTAAACAAGAAATAAATAAGTCATTTTGAAGATAATCTATTTTGACATGAGCTATAAATACATATGCATGCTCTAATCAATGCATTAGCTAATAGTATTAGTACTTTCTGATTTTAGACTGCTAGAAGCCTAGTGAGTTTGTAGGACCACCATAACAAAATAATACAAATGGTGGCTTAAAAAATGAAGCAATATTGTCTCAAAATTCTGGTGGACAGAAATCTGAAATCAAGGTGTTGGCAGGGTTAGTTTGTTCTGAGAGTTTCAAGAAAAGGATCTGTTCCAGGCTTCTCTCTTTGGCTTGTAAAACATAGTCTTCATGTTCAATGGAATTCTCCAAATTTGGTAATTCTGTCTTCAAATTTAGGGCCCACCCTTAAGACTTTAACTTGTAAAAACCCTATTTCCAAAAAAGGTCACATTCTGAGGTACTGCGGTGAGGATTTCAACATATGAATTTTGGAAGGACACAATATAATCTATTGCACTTGATAACAAAGCAAAATGAAAAAATTATGAGACCAGTGTTATAACCCCTGAGCAACAGATCCCCAGTTGAATAAATAAATTAAAACAATATATTTTCTATAGCTGTTAATGTTGCTCAAAGGCATGCTTCTCAATATTTATTTCAGTAGTGCTGATGGATTACTTTAAATTCGCTTATCTGTTTCAAGATCAAAAGAAGTATTTAATAATTAATGATTAACCACTATGCTTCCATAATACTTATTACAGTGAGTTTAGTGCTCTATTCTTCCATAAACATCTCTTTTTCTATAGGGTCACAAAGAGTCGGGCACAACTGAAGCAACTTAGCATGCATGCATGCACGATTTTCTGGTAATCTTCTTGGGGACGTGGGCCCTGTATTGATTATCTATGTATACATCCTGCATCTAGCGTTGTGCTTGATACATGATATCATTGTACATGATAAGTTATTAGTAAGCATTTTTTTAGGTGAACTGAACTGAAATGTTAGTTGAGATAAGTTTTCTAAGTGACTAAGGGACTGTTTGAGGCTACCTGATGCACACTGAAGACTGCCTTGGTCTCATTTACCAGGGTCTAATTAAACAAAATAATAAAAAATTAACATATAGTGGTTTATTTAGACCAATTCTATTTTGTTTCTTGGACATTCACTGGCTCTGCACTTCAGAAGTGATTTTAATGATCTGGGATGATCTGGTCTCATGTCTAAAACAAAGAACCCAAGGATTTGGTGGCCCAACTATCCTCAAGAGTCAAGCCAGGGGCATCTAGTACCTGGCTAATGAGTTTGGCACAATTAAAATTAATCATACCTGATATAATTTTCTCAAAAGCTAATGAGATAAGAGGGAAAAGCATGAATGCATATGAATTGTATATAGTTTCTACATTATTCACTAATTTACATATTGATTTTGATGTCATTTTAAGGTGATACAGGTCTCAGCTCTAACATCACCTTTTTCAAAAATACTTTCCTTATCATGCATTTAAAGATACCTCTCTATCTCATTCATTTTCTACCACTTTATCCTTTAGAAATTTTCTTTCTCATGCTGACCACTGTTGAATATAATCTTTTATGTTTTTGTTTACCACCTTCTGATCCATGCTCCTCAACTCTCTACTTGAATATAAACTCCACAATAGCACATACCTAGCCATTCTTACTCACTGATATCTTGTTCATCAACCCTGGCTATAGTAGAAACTCAATATTTGGTGACTAAGAATACACAGAAGAACTGTACAAAACGATCTTCATGACCCAGATAATCACAATGGTGTGATCACTCACCTAGAGCCAGACATCCTGGAGTGTGAAGTCAAGTGGGAATTAGAAAGCATCACTATGAACAAAGCTAGTGGAGGTGATGGAATTCCAGTTGAGCTATTTCAAATCCTGAAAGATGATGCTGTGAAAGTGCTGCACTCAATATGCCAGCAAATTTGGAAAACTCAGCAGTGGCCACAGGACTGGAAAAGGTCAGTTATCATTCCAATCCCAAAGAAAGGCAATGCCAAAGAATGCTTGAACTACCGCACAATTGCACTCATCCCACACACTAGTAAAGTAATGCTCAAAATTCTCCAAGCCAGGCTTCAGCAATATGTGAACTGTGAACTTCCCTCCAGATGTTCAAGCTGGTTTTAGAAAAGGCAGAGGGACCAGAGATCAAATTGCCAACATCCACTGGATCATCGACAAAGCAAGAGTTCCAGAAAAACATCTCTTTCTGCTTTATTGACTATGCCAAAGCCTTTGACTGAGTGGATCACAATAAACTGTGGAAAATTCTTCAAGAGATGGGAATACCAGACCACCTGACCTGCATCTTGAGAAACCTGTATGCAGGTCAGGAAGCAACAGTTAGAATTGGACATGGAACAACAGACTGGTTCCAAACAGGAAAAGGAGTATGTCAAGGCTGTATATTGTCACCCTGCTTATCTAACATATGCAGAGTACATCATGAGAAATGCTGGGCTGGAGGAAGCACAAGCTGGAATCAAGATTGCCGGGAGAAATATCAATAACCTCAGATATGCAGATGACACCACCCTTATGGCAGAAAGTGAAGAGGAACTAAAGAGCCTCTTGATGAAAGTGAAAGAGGAGAGTGAAAAAGTTGGCTTAAAGCTCAACATTCATAAAACTAAGATCATGGCATCCGGTCCCATCACTTCATGGGGAATAGATGGGGAAACAGTGGAAACAGTGGCTGACTTTATTTTTCTGGCCTCCAAAATCACTGCAAATGGTGACTGCAGCCATGAAACTAAAAGACGCGTACTCCTTGGGAGGAAAGTTACGATCAACCTAGACAGCATATTAAAAAGCAGAGACATTACTTCGTCAATAAAGGTCTGTCTAGTCAAGGGTATCGTTTTTCCAGTGGTCATGTATGGATGTGAGAGTTGGACTATAAAGAAAGCTGAGCGCAGAAGAATGGATGCTTTTGAACTATGGTGTTGGAGAAGACTCTTGAGAGTTCCTTGGATTGCAAGGAGATCCAACCAGTCCATTCTAAAGATCAGTCCTGGGTGTTCACTGGAAGGACTGATGTTGAAGCTGAAACTGCAATATTTTGGCCACCTGATGTGAAGAGCGACTCATTTGAAAAGATCCTGATGCTGGGAAAGATTGAGGGCAGGAGGAGAAGGGGATGGCAGAGGATAAGATGGTTGGATGGCATCACCAACTCAATGGACATGGGTTTGGGTGGACTCTAGGAGTTGGTGATGGACAGGGAGGCCTGGTGTGCTGTGGTTCATGGGGTTGCAAAGAGTCGGACATGACTGAGCGACTGAACTGAATTGAACTGATGAATTTATATGATTCTCCATGCTCCTAAACCAACTCTCTGACCTCACATCTTACAAATCTCTCCACTATTCATGCCACTTAAAGCCCTAATAGTTTCCCTGCTCTTCTTAAAATACATCAACTACTGTGTCCTGCCTCATAGCCTCAGGGTTCTTAGGGTTCTGAGGTCCAACAAACCTCAGAGGGTTGTTGTTGCGACCCCATGGACTTTAGCATGCCAGGTTCCCCTGTCCTTCATTATTTCCCGGAGTTTGCTCAAATTCATGTCCATAGAGTCAGTGAGGCTCTCTAACCATCTCATCCTCTGTCACCCCCTCTCCTTTTGCTTTCAGTCTTTCCCAGCATCAGGGTCTTCTTCAATGAGTTGGCTCTTCCCAACAGGTAGCCAAAGTATTACAGCTTCAGTTTCAGCATTAGTCCTTCCAATGAATATTCAGGGTTGATTTCCTTTAGAATTGAGAGGTTTGAACTCCAGCGACACAATTCAAAGGCATCAATTCTCTGGACTCAGTCTTCTTTATGGTCCAACTCTCACATCTATACATGACTACTATAGCTTTGGCTAAGAAAGGACATTTGTCTGCAAAATGATGTCTCTGATTTTTAATGCCCTGTCTAGGTTTGTCATAATTTTCCTTCCAAGGAGCAAGCATCTTTTAATTTCATGTCTGCAGTCACTATCCACAATGATTTTGGGGCCCAAGAAAATAAAATCTGTCACTTCTTCCACTTTTTCCTCTTCTATTTGTCATGAAGTGATGGGACCGGATGTGATCTTAGTTTTTTAATGCTGAATTTTAAGGCAGCTTTTCATTCTACTCTTTTATTCTCAACAAGAGGCTCTTTACTTCCTTTTCACTTTCTGCCATTACAGTGGCATCATCTGCATATCTGAGGATGTGGGTAATGCATCAGCCGACTCATTAGAAAAGATTCTGACGCTGGGAAAGATTGAAGGCAGAAGGAGAAGAGGGCGACAGAGAATGAGATGGCTGGACGGCATCACCAATTCAATGGAAATGAACTTGGGAATACTCCAGGAGATGGTGAGGGACAGGGAGGCCTGGTGTGCTGCAATCCATGGCATTGCAGAGTTGGACATGACTTGGCGACTGAACAACAAACAGCAAGTACATGGTCAGCGCCAACGCTATCCCAACTCCAGAAATGCCTCTGGGTTTTTCGGAGTCCCTTGTTGCAACTAAGTCTCAGTTTAGTCCTTCTGTCCACCCAAACTTGCTACACTCACTTCCACATGTGTTGATCCCTAATATACCTCCTGTACCCCATCTCCACCTCAGAGTCTGTGCTCCTTGGATTTACATGAATGCAAGTTCCCTGTGAACGGGGACTTTGTCTGTCTGACTCACTCGTATTTCCTGCTGCATCCCTCAGTGTCTAGAATATGGCCTGAAAGGAGCTTGATTAATGTCTATTGAACAACTAAATGAATAGGAAGACAGTCATCTCTTCTCCCAGAGAAGAGTTTATGAACATGGATGAATTCTGTATTTTTTCACTGTAAGGGATTACAGAGGAACTATCAGGAAAGTTATTCAATGCCTTTGAAGCAAGAATGCTGCCAAACTATGAACAACTCCTACAGATAATTTATCTTGCATGTCGCAATTCCAGTTTTTAGTGTTTCCACAGAAACAAGCAGTCACTCAAGTGTGATTTCAGCTCATTTTGACCTTCCTACAAACTACATGAAGAAGGCATATGAGCAATTATCTTTATTTTCTAAATGATAAAACTGAAGATTAAAAAGGTTAAATTCACTCATCTAAGACCACTTGTTAGCACATACCAGAACACCCAAACTCAGGTCTTCTAAATATTTGTGACATGTTCTTTTTTATTCTTTTGCTAACAATAAACCCACCTATTAATGACTGTGTTAATTTCATGTAACTATAAGTATTTACAAGTACACACACATTTCTGACTTGCCCAACTTTTACCTAAAACTTAATGTCCTTTTTTAAGTGAGCAGGCATCCTTCTTTGATTAAGACTCACAAATTCCACTGTAGAGTTGAAACAAGTAGAAAATTAAGTAAAAATATTCTATTGCTTTTAAGATTCATTTGTGAAGTTCTTAACACACAGTGTAGGAAATAGTAATCATTATGCCATTGATCTTCAGAAGTCTTCTAAGAGCCACCAATTAGTCCTGTTACTATAGAAATGTCAATATGGCTTATCAATATAACTTTCTTTGTGTAAGTCTAAATTTAAACAGAAGATATACACAACATATTCATTATGCTACAAATGTATTTTATATTCGTATAGAGATCTATCTCTATGTACCCATGTATAAATATACAAAACAAAACATAAATTTAACCAAGACATATATAATAATTCTGGATAAACAGTCTTTAAACTACATTCAGTATTTTTGACTTCACAAAGGGTCACTTGAATCTTATGGCAGATCAAACTGAGAACATCTAATGATATTAAAACACCAAAGTTGTTTTAGAGAGACATCTTTCAGAGGAATGAACAACACGATTGTGGGCCGGCCGTGAACATGCACCGCTCAGGCCGTCTGTGCTGCCTGTGAGCACGGTTGACTAGTGACCTGAGCTGCTGTGCTGGGTCCACAGCAGTCATGCCTCTCACGCACTGCTCTGGTGAATGACAGCGTCTGGCAGAGGTGCCAAGGCAAGCCAAAGCTACTGACACGTGGGACTACTGCTTCGGCTCAAGGACTCCATACTGACCTGCATGAGCCATTCTTGGGATTGTGCAACTGTCCAAGATTCTTTCACCCTAATCCTCCTTCCGTGCTTTCTAACTTCCCAAAATATTAGATGTGTGAAAGTGAAAGTGTTAGTCACTCAGTCATGTTCAACTCTTTGTGATCCCATGGACTACAGCCTGACAGTCTCCTCTGTCCATCAAATTTTCCAGGCAAGAATACTGGAGTGGGTAGCCATTCCCTTCTCCAGCGGATCTTCCCAAGCCAGGGATCAAACCTGCATCTCTTGCATTGCAGGCAGACTCATTACCACCTGAACCACGAGGGAAGCCCATTAGGTGTGTATTGCTGTCTAAAGGATCTCCGTGTCTTGCCTGTTTCCTCCTCCAGTAAATAAATCTCCTGGATGCAATCTAAACCCATGTAGGCATCTATTCCTCAGCAGATCCACAGTAATGCAAATTATAACTGTATCAGCAGAACTCTCCACTTCTACCTCTCCATTTCCTACACTCAAACACAAGACTCAACATAACTTTCAAAATAACCATCATTTTGACTATCCCTCATTAAGAATCAAGAAACATTCAGAAATCACTCCAGTGATTATATTTCAACTGTCATAAAGACCACATCCATCCTCAGGATGTGCAAAAAGGTTTTGCCTAATGTGACAATTTTTCATTAATTTTTGGCATGGTTACAACAGGAAAAATAACTGTGGTTGATATTTCTAGAAACTGTTGCATGATATAGGTCCACCTGGGAAAAAGCAGTATAATAATTTCTTTTTAGCCTTGGAGGAAAAAAATTATATTCAGTTCTAAATAAAGGAAGAAAGACTTGGGAAATGTTGAGATCATGCTCGTCATGATAGTCCATAAGGATGCCACGGCCAGCAGGCAGCTTGTCACTGCTGGGCATGCTGGAGGGAGAAACATCTTCTGAGTGACAAGCTTCACCTTCAGTGATGGACACATGCAGCAGCTTTATTCCCTGATATATAGATAGAAACATTATAAACCTTATAATGTGATTATAAACGATTTTTTCTTCTGGAAACCATTTACAGTTACTCAGGTGTTCTATGTAAGAGTGTATGAAAGAATACTCTTTAGTAATAATTGCAGCTTGGAACATATTTTTATAAAAGTAAATACATTGAAAGAGATATGGGCATTTACTCTAATGCCAGCAGCCTTTGGATAAATTACCATAGGACCTCTGAGTTAAAGTTCCTTCATGCAAAACAATGTTGTAATTCCTAGTATCTTTCCTTCAAAGAGCTGTGTATGTTCAACTGAGCTAAAGTGTTTACAAGGGCTGTATTAATTTTTTAAATGTCCAAAAATAAAAAATATTTTTCTCTTTACAAAAGAAATCTATGTCACAAATTTGACAAAATTTCAGTAAAGAATCTGCCTGCAGTGCAGGAGACCTGGGTTCAATCCCTGGGTTGGCAAGGTCCCCTGGAGAAGGAAATGGCAACACAATCCAGTACTTTTGCCTGGAAAATGCCATGGACAAGAGGCTGGTGGGCTATAGTCCAAGGGGGACCCCCCCCAAGGGGGTCACAAAAGTTGGACACGACTTGGTGACTAAACCATCACCAACCCTTCCAGTATTTCACTTGTTAAGAGAAAAATTGCAGTTTAAATATAGGGGAGGGGAGAAGCTCCTTATCACCTTTCTTGCATATTGTACATGTACGCTGCAGTTTTCTATTCTTAATGCAAAGTGTTTATGCTGCCTAATGTTTTTTAGATCACCCCATTTTCATTTTCAGGCCAGAATAAAGTTTTTTTAGATATACCCTTTTAGTTTATAAATAAATGACAAGGCTCTAATAAATATCACCTAGAGCTTAAATGTGAATGCTCCCCCTTTTTCCCAGACCAGGATCCCATAGTGACATTAACATTTCCGTTTTAATATATTTTATTCCACAAACTGAAATATCAGCAACAAAATTATATCTTCCAACCCCCTAGCCTCTGTTATTTACCCTACCTTTGATGGTTGACAAGACCTCCAAATAATCCTTCCCCTACTTCTAGCCCATATTCCGTCATATCACTGCCAAATTACAGTTCCTAAAGCATCTGTTTGGCAGGGTAGGTCTCCTACTCAGAAATCATCAGTGATTTCCCATCAGATAAAGCTCATCCTCTTTAGCCTGACATTCAAAGCTATCTACCTTCTGAGTCATACTTGCCATTTCAGCAATATTTGCCATTATACACCTCTATGAATCTTTTTCTGCTGGGGGGGAAAAACGGTTTACTCACCAGTTTCAGAGCTAAGGTTGTACCACTCCACTTTCTTATTCCTTCACCAGAAATGTCATTCCTCCTCAAATATCACTTAATTACTATGCTGAAAGGGTCTTGGTACTGATCCCAAGATACTGACTGAAGTCCTTTATTTTAAACCGAGATACAGAAAGATTGCTGCTGCTGCTGCTAAGTCACTTCAGTCGTGTCCGACTCAATGCGACCCCATAGACGGCAGCCCACCAGGCTCTGCCATCCCTGGGATTCTCCAGGCAAGAACACTGGAGTGGGTTGCCATTTCCTTCTCCAATGCACTTGAAAGTGAAAGGTGAAAGTGAAGTCGCTCAGTCGTGTCCGACTCTTCGCGACCCCATGGACTGCAGCTTACCAGGCTCCTCCATCCATGGGATTTTCCAGGCAAGAGGACTGGAGTGGGTTGCCATTGCCTTCTCCGACAGAAAGATTAAGCAGACATAATTCCTTTAATGGGTGAAAGTTGCACATTCTAGACCCACAGCTTAGAAATGTGATGTCTATGTTATTTTCACCATGCTGGACAACTTGCAGTGAGTTGGCAACTAAAATGAGGCTAATACCCAGATCCCAAGGACTTCAGTATACCATGCAGTATTCTCTGAGACCTAACTTAAATGTGACCCCTGTCATAAATCCTTCATAATTAAGCCAGTTGGGAATTCACTCCAGCTTTTCTGAATCCCTCTATCACTTTTATTGTCTCTATAATTCATCTGAATAATAACTATGTAGATTGTGATGTCTCCTAAATTTTCCTATTGATTTTTAAATTACAAAAGCACTACCTACTTGCTGTAATAAGTTGAAATTGCAAGGAGATGTATAAATAAATAAAAAAAAGGAAAGACCATTAATTTCTCAACAAGCTCCCCACCAAAGTAACAACTGCTAGAATTTATTTTTGTTTATAGACTTATTTTTCTATATATCTACTACTGTATGTGATTAGTGTACCTAGAAAAAGAACGAGTCTATGCCTCACATAGCTCATATTCAAGCTTTCCTGTGCACTCTCTTTCTTTCATTATCTCCCATAAGTGCACATACGTGCATGTGCATTCACACACACAGGCTCATGTACACATATTTTTAATATGATCATAATACATATATAATTTTTTGGTTGTTTCCAATGTTTTGCTATAATAGGCAATTTGATGATGACTATTTCTGCTCTTTTGTAGAATACTTATATAACGTTATAGGAGAGATTTATCAGAAAATGATTGTGTCAAATGTACAGACACTTAAAATGTATATAGCATTCTACAAGTTCCCCTCCAAAACTCACGAACAATTCATAAAAGGATTTATTTTTCCTCATACTCAACTAGATGGCTCTAGTTTTTGACAAAAATTCTAACATGTTATTATAATATACATTGTGTACATAATTGCATTTGTTTATCTTTTTAGCAGTTTTTAAGTCATGCTTCTTTGTCCGTACATTTTCCTATCTTTTTATCACTTTCAACATTTTTTCCATCCTTTGAGCATTCTTTTACATATTTCTCTATGAATTAGCTTTGTTAATCATTTCTTCCCTTAATTAAAGCTGAAAAGAGAACTCATGGCAGAAATTTTCTTTTCACCTTTGTTTGTTCAGGAATTTTTATCAAAGAACTAGCACAGAGTAGGTGTTCACTACGTACTTATAGCCTGGCTTTTTTTGGCATATTGTCTAGCTGTTAATTTTGAGAGCTAAATTGAATAGAAATGAGATAACTGAGGACAGGTACATTTGATTTATAGGGTTTAGACGATTGGCTGCAACAGTGACAAATTATTTAATTTAGCATGGTGTCCACAGAGCCGGGGTGCAGAGCCAATTGACTGGATACTAAATTTGTACACACAATGGGCTGTAGAAGGAGGTCAGCTTTAAAATGTTCATGGTATTAGGGATATTCCTTTCTTTCACTGACCTATGGAGGCACTGCCACTTAGGAAACAATAACCTTCCTCATTACTTATTCTGCTGCCTACACCCCTCTTTACATGCACACTTTAAGGCTCCTTCCTGTTTTCTTTTCTCACATTTGAAATTGATATGTTTTTAGTAGAAAACATGAGCTACACTTCACATCAGTTTGGGAGAGCTAAAGGTATATGCCCAATCCATTTCCTCTCTCTTAATCATCCAGGTGAATGAAAAATAATAATAAAATGAATATGCATTGTGGGTGGGACAAGAAAAACATAACTTGTACCCTTCTTCTGTGAAGTTTGCACCTATCTCAAGAAAGGACTTGGTCTCCAGGTGCCAGCTGCCTCTGTGGCACAGGGCAAACCTACTTTATGTAGCTTAAGAAAGTAGCTAACCATCAGCTATCCAAGGGAAAAAAATCCATGAAATCTAACTCAAGTGTCTGTCAAACTGAATATTCTATCTGTTCTACCACTGAATTATTTTCCTTTCAGTGAAAAGCATAGGAAGAACCTGGAGAAATTTCCATCATTTCTTAACATCCAGAGCTTTCTCTAACACTGTCAAGAAGAGTTTCTGAGTAGGTTGCTGTTTCTAGTGTTCCCAGATAGGACAGACACACATCACTGCTCTTCTTCCCCATCACTTCCCTTGCATCCCTGCTCCCGCGTGACTAATTCCTTCCATTCTGTAATACGAGCCACCACCAAATGACTCCACTCATTACCTTGCCTTGCTGTCCTTTCCTGCCATAGAGTCCAACAACCCAAGGATAGAAATCGGTAGCTGTGTATGTGATTCTACAAGCTTTATTTATTTTTCAAGAATATTGGGGCAAAGCTCATAGCCTTTCAGCTCACTGGAAGAGTGAGCACAGTTCCACTTCCGCAGTTTGAACTTGCTCCATCCTTTGTGTTACAATCTCTCACTCTTTTCCTTTGTGATGTTTTTGCCACCCACTTGAAATGACAGCATCTCATTCTAACCCTGCACGACTATTATACTCTCCTCTGTGTTTCACTACAGCTCATCCTTTGGTCCAATTATCTGAATATTTCCCTCTGCTATATTTCCCCTTTTTTTCCTTTTCTCACTTATACTTCAGTGCTTTGGTTTTTTTTTTTTTTTTTTTTAAGAATTATACATTCTTACCTCTCTTCCCAAAGGCCCTTTAGGCAGCAGCCGTTGATATTTCTTATGCTGGTTTGTTATATAAAGGTTTCTAAAAGAGTTGTTAGAGAGCCAGTGAGCTCTGTGATTTATGACTATTGCTCAAGCAGTGGCATAACTGAAAGAACGAAACAAAATACAAAAATCTCAAAGGAAACAAAAGCTAATGTAAAATGCCATAAACCTCTAGTTTCAAAAGTCTCTTTACAATAATTTAGCCAAGCCTCAGTATTTTATATAAGGATACTGCAGCTCAAAGATGATAAGGAATTTACCTAAGGTCACACAACTAACGGATAGCGAACTGAGAGAAAGGTAACTACACCCAAGTCTCCTGCTTACCACTCAGGATTCTTCCTCTGTTTCTTCCATTACAATCACTTCACCCTTTTTCAAGGTCCAGAGTCAAACACAAACAATGTGAACCCTCTCTCGTTCATCTGGGGGTGCACAGATCTCTGGAACATGTCAAGGGAGCTATTTTGCACAGAAGGGAAGTCGGTCTGACAGCGGCTCAGGAGCTCACAATTGCATTGTTTCAAGAGCAAACTGCCTCTCTGTTCTGCCTTCTAAATTATAGGGGAGGAAGAATCCAAGCTCCTAACAGTTTTAAATAGACTGCATAGGACGGCATGCTAACTTTGAATAACTGTGCCATCCAGGAGAGCCTCATCATCATTCTGGCAGACAGGAACTTGAGGCCAGAGCCAGAAGGGAGCTGATGACTCTCAGGGTCCTTCATTTCAGTTCAGTTCTGTCGCTCAGTCGTGTCCGACTCTTTGCGACCCCATGAATCGCAGCACGTCAGGCCTCCCTGTCCATCACCAACTCCCAGAGTTTACTCAAACTCATGCCCATCAAGTTGGTGATGCCATCCAGCCATCTCATCCTCTGTCATCCCCTTCTCCTGCTGCCCCCAATCTGTCCCAGCATCAGGGTCTTTTCCAATGAGTCAACTCTTCGCATGAGGTGGCCAAAGTACTGGAGTTTCAGCTTCAGCATCAGTCCTTCCAATGAACACCCAGGACTGATCTCCTTTAGGATGGACTGGTTGGATCTCCTTGCAGTCCAAGGAACTCTCAAGAGTCTTCTCCAACACCACAGTTCAAAAGCATCAATTTTTTGGCACTCAGCTTTCTTCACAGCCCAACTCTCACATCCATATATGACCACTAGAAAAACCATAGCCTTGACCAGATGGACCTTTATTGGCAAAGTAATGTCTCTGCTTTTTAATATGCTATCTAGGTTGGTCATAACTTTCCTTCCAAGGAGTAAGTGTCTTTTAATTTCATGGCTGCAATCACCATCTGCAGTGATTTTGGAGCCCCCCAAAATAAATTCTGACACCATTTCCCCATCTATTTACCATGAAGTGATGGGACCAGATGCCATGATCTTAGTTTTCTGAATGTTGAGCTTTAAGCCAACTTTTTCACTCTCCTCTTTCACTTTCATCAAGAGGCTCTTTAGTTCCTCTTCACTTTCTGCCATAAGGGTGGTATCAACTCTAAACCAGAGAAGAAGGTAACAGTTTCAAATCACCTTCCTTTAATATCATTACTAGTTTTATGCTTGGAAAAAGGAGAAGACACTCCCTACTCTGGGAAGATCATGATAGTTGCGTGCAAGCATTTTCATTGGATTTGCAAAGCTGCTGTCTCCAGATTTGTTTCAAGATTGCAAGACAATGGGAAAGGAAGTGGGAGAGAAGTGGGTGAAGAGGGCGTCTCCGCAACTATGAATAACATCCATTTCAGGAAGGTTAGGCCCATACTCATGGATGCTTACTTCCATGAGGGCACCCTTCCTTGGACGGAAAGTGAACCCTACTTATTTTAAGGTGCCTGATGTCATTCTATGATTCATGTCATGCTTTTTGTTTTCCTTCTGTGTATTTGTGGGCTTAGTAAGGAAGACTTCTGAGGGAGGGAAGTTGTTGTTCACTCACTGTCATGTTCGATAGGATGGGAGCATTTTTAATTGCAGACTCTAGATGTTCTTTTTATATAAACAAACCAAGTAAGGAACATTTGTAAAAGTGGCATATGTTTTTATTTGCTTGACACACAGGATTCTCTCTCAGGGGGGAAAAAAAACCCCAAAATTATATTGCTTTAGTTTAGATTTGTCTGATAAAATACAGAATATCTAGTTAAATTTGGATTTAACATGAACAATAAATAAATTTTTAGTATAAATTGTCCCCCGAGTTTCACAGCGTCATAAGTTCATTTTTAACCATTTAAAAAAACTGAAGTATAGCTAACCTACAACATTGTGTTAGTTTCTGGTGTACAGCAAAGTGATTCATATGTCTTTTTCAGATTCTTTTCCATTATACATTATGACAAGATATTAAATATAGTTTCTTGTGCTATACAGTAGGACCTTGTTGTATATCTGTTTTATATATGGTAGTTTGTATTTGCTAATTCAAACACAATTTATCCCTCCCTTAACCTTTCACATTTGGTAAACATAAGTTAGAATTCTATGACTGTGAATCTCTGTCTTGTAAGAAGTTCATTTGTATCATTTTTTAAATTAATTAATATTTTTATTGAAGGAATATTGCTTTACAGAATTTTGCTGTTTTCTGCCAAGCCTCAACATGAATCAGCCATAGGTATACACAAGTCCCCTTCCTTTGGAAGCTCCCTCCCATCTCTGTCCCCATCCCACCCCTCTAGGTTGACACTGAGCCCATTTGTATCACTTTTTTAGATTCCACATATAACTAACATCATACGATATTTGTCTTTGTCAAGTTTAGTTCACTTAATATAATTTCTAGGTCCATCCATGTTGCCGTAAAGGGCATTATTTCATTCTTTTTATGGCTGAGTGATGTTTTATTATGGATATATGTACATACCATATCTTTTTATCTATTCATCTATGGATAGACATTTTGGCTGCTTCTATGTCTTTTTTTTTTTTTTAATTTTTATTAGTTGGAGGCTAATTACTTTACATCATTACAGTAGTTTTTGTTATACATTGATATGAATTAGCCATGGATTTACATGTACTCCCCATCCCAGTCCCTCCTCCCACCTCCCTCTCCACCCGATCCCTCTGGGTCTTCCCAGTGCACCAGGCCCGAGCACTTGTCTCATGCACCCAACCTGGGCTGGTGTTCTGGTTCACCCTAGATAATATACATGTTTCAATGCTGTTCTCCTGAAACATCCCACCCTCGCCTTCTCCCAGAGTCCACAAGTCTGTTCCATACATCTGAGTCTCTTTTTCTGTTTTGCATATAGGGTTATCGTTACCATCTTTCTAAAGTCCATATATATGTGTTAGTATACTGTAATGGTCTTTATCTTTCTGGCTTACTTCACTCTGTATAATGGGCTCCAGTTTCATCCATCTCATTAGAACTGATTCAAATGAATTCTTTTTAATGGCTGAGTAATATTCCATGGTGTATATGTACCACAGCTTCCTCATCCATTCGTCTGCTGATGGGCATCTGGGTTGCTTCCATGTCCTGGCCATTATAAACAGTGCTGCGATGAACATTGGGGTGCATGTGTCTCTTTCAGATCTGGTTTCCTTGGTGTGTATGCCCAGAAGTGGGATTGCTGGGTCATACGGCAGTTCTATTTCCAGCTTTTTAAGAAATCTCCACACTGTTTTCCATAGTGGCTGTACTAATTTGCATTCCCATCGACAGTGTAAGAGGCTTCCCTTTTCTCCACACCCTCTCCAGCATTTATTGCTTGTAGACTTTTGGATAGCAGCCATCCTGACTGGCGTGTAATGGTACCTCATTGTGGTTTTGATTTGCATTTCTCTGATAATGCGTGATGTTGAGCATCTTTTCATGTGTTTGTTAGCTATCTGTATGTCTTCCTTGGAGAAATGTCTGTTGAGTTCTTTGGCCCATTTTTTGATTGGGTCATTTATTTTTCTGGAGTTGAGCTGGAGGAGTTGCTTGTATATTTTTGAGATTAATCCTTTGTCTGTTGCTTCGTTTGCTATTATTTTCTCCCAATCTGAGGGCTGTCTTTTCACCTTGCTTATAGTTTCCTTTGTTGTGCAAAAGCTTTTAAGTTTCATTAGGTCCCATTTGTTTATTTTTGCTTTTATTTCTGAAATTCTGGGATGTGGGTCATAGAGGATCCTGCTGTGATTTATGTCGGAGAGTGTTTTGCCTATGTTCTCCTCTAGGAGTTTGATAGTTTCTGGTCTTACATTTAGATCTTTAATCCATTTTGAGTTTATTTTTGTGTATGGTGTTAGAAAGTGTTCTAGTTTCATTCTTTTACAGGTGGTTGACCAGTTTTCCCAGCACCACTTGTTAAAGAGGTTATCTTTTTTCCATTGTATATCCTTGCCTCCTTTGTCGAAGATAAGGTGACCATAGGTTCGTGGACTTATCTCTGGGCTTTCTATTCTGTTCCATTGATCTATATTTCTGTCTTTGTGCCAGTACCATACTGTCTTGATGACTGTGGCTTTGTAGTAGAGTCTGAAGTCAGGCAGATTGATTCCTCCAGTTCCATTCTTCTTTCTCAGGATTACTTTGGCTATTCGAGGTTTTTTGTATTTCCATGATTATCTCAATAGATGCAGAAAAAGCCTTTGACAAAATTCAACATCCATTTATGATTAAAACTCTCCAGAAAGCAGGAATAGAAGGAACATACCTCAACATAATAAAAGCTATATATGACAAACCCACAGCAAGCATCACCCTCAATGGTGAAAAATTGAAAGCATTTCCCCTGAAATCAGGAACAAGACAAGGGTGCCCACTCTCACCACTACTATTCAACATAGTTTTGGAAGTTTTGGCCACAGCAATCAGGGCAGAAAAAGAAGTAAAAGGAATCCAGATAGGAAAAGAAGAAGTGAAACTCTCGCTGTTTGCAGATGACATGATCCTCTACATAGAAAACCCTAAAGACTCTACCAGAAAATTACTAGAGCTAATCAACGAATACAGTCAAGTTGCAGGATATAAAATTAACACACAGAAATCTCTTGCATTCCTATACACTAACAATGAGAAAACAGAAAGAGAAATTAAGGAAACAATACCATTCACCATTGCAACAAAAAGAATAAAATACTTAGGAGTATATCTACCTAAAGAAACAAAAGACCTATACATAGAAAACTATAAAACACTGATGAAAGAAATCAAAGAGGACACAAGCAGATGGAGAAATATACCGTGTTCATGGATTGGAAGAATCAATATTGTCAAAATGGCTATACTACCCAAAGTAATCTATAGATTCAATGCAATCCCTATCAAACTACCAACAGTATTTTTCACAGAACTAGAACAAATAATTTCACAATTTGCTTCTATGTCTTGACTGTTGCAAATGGTATGCTATGAATACTAGGGTGCAAGTATCTTTTGGAATTAGAGTTTTCTCTGGATAAATGTCCAGGAGTGGGATTGCAGAATCATATGTAACTCTATATTTAGTTTCTAAGGACATTTTAGACTGCACCAATTTACTTTCCCACAAACATTGTGGTAGGGTTCCTTTTTCTCCACACACTCAGAATTTATTATTTGTAGACTTCTTGATGATGGACATTCTGTTCGGTGAGAGGTAACTGACTGTAGTTTTGATTTACATTTATCTAATAATTATTGATGTTGAGCATCTTTTCATGTGCCTACTGGCCATCTGTATGTCTTCTTTGGAGAAATGTCTATTTAGATACTCTGTCTTATTTTTCTTGCTTGGGTTGTTTTTTGATATTAAGCTGTCTGAGCTGTTTGTATATTCTGGAAATTACTATTGTTGGTTGCATCATTTGCAAATGTAAATGATTCTCCCATTCTCCCATTCTGTAAGTTGTCTTTTCATTTTGTTTATGGCTTTCTTTTCTGTGCAAAAGCTTTTAAGTACAATTAGGTCCCATTTGTTTATTTTTGTTTTTATTTCCATTACTCCAGGAGACAAATTCAAAAAGATATTGCTGCAATTTATGTCAAAGAGAGTGTTCTGCCTGTTATTTTCTAGGAATTTTATGATATCTGGTCTTACATTTTATAGTATCTGGTCTTATATTTACATTTGAGTTTATTTTTGTGTATAGTGTTAAGAGAATGTTCTAATTTCATTCTTTCACATGTAGTTCTCCGTTTTCTCCATTGTATAGTCTTCCCTCCCTTGTTGTAGTTTAACTGACCATAAGTATGTGGGTTTATTTCTGGGATTTCTATCCTGTTCTTTTGATCCATATGTTCACTTCTGTGCCAGTATCGTACTGTTTTGATTACTGCAGCACTATAGTATCATCTGAAGTCAGGAAGCCTGATTCCTCCAGTTCTGTTTCTCTTTCTCAAGATTGCTTTGGCTATTTGGAGTCTTTTGTATTTCCATACAAATTTTAAAAATTGCTTTTTTAATTATGTGAAAGGTGACATTGATAATTTGATACAGATTACTTTGAATCTCTAGATTGCCCTGGGTAGCATGGTTATTGTAACAATATTGAGTCTTCTAATTAAAAAACTTGGTATATCTTTCCATATGTTTGTATCTTTCAATTTTTTGCACCAATATATTATAGTTTTCACAGTACAGGCCTTTTGCATCCACAGGTAGTTTTTTTCCAGGCTATCTTATTTATTTATTTGATGTGAGGGTAAATGGGATTGTTTCCCTAATTTCTCTTTATGACATATTATTCTTAGTTTATGATCTGTAATGCAACAAATTTATATACATTAAATTTTATATCTAGCAACTTTATCAAATTCATTGATGAGCTCTAGTAGTCTTTAGAATTTTCTATGTATAACATCTTGTCATCTGCAAACAGTGGCAATTTTGCTTCTTTTTCCAATTTGGATTACTTGTATTTCTTTTTTTTCTCTGATTTCTGTGGCTGGAATTTCCAGAACTATGTTGAATAAAAGTGGTGAGAATGGGCATCCTTGTTTTATTTCTGATCTCAGAGGAAATGCTTTCAGTTTTTACCACTAAGTATGATGCTAGTTGTGTATCTGTCATATACTGCCTTTATTATATTGTAGTATATTTCTTCTCATAAGTGCATTTTAAGTCTTCACTGTTTACCTCAAATTCTAATTTAACTGAGTATTCTTGTATTTTTATTATAATTCTGATAACCCTCATTTAGATATCAAAATTGAACTAATTGTGGATTATTCTGTCTCTGGAATTTTGAAAAGCTGTAAGAAGTGTGGAGCTCTTGATTCAAACCGACATCATCGATTCTATGGGAGGATTAAGTTAGTGTAATGCATGTAAGTTGTGAGTACAGTTTTTGGCAAATCAATGCTGAATAAGTGGCAATGGCTTGCCCCCCACCTTCTCTTCATTCTTCAAAAATATTTATTGAATTATTAATTGCAATATAAAAATTATGGATTATGAAATACTCAACAATGGACTTCTACTCAGAATTGTGAAGAAATAAACTCTGATACACATTATAGAATTATTGAATCCCCCAAATATAATTTTGAGAAAAAATGGCTAGATAAATGAGAAAACATTATATATTTATGGCATTATAATATTTGGCATTATTGGCATATATGGCATTACTATATTTAAAACATTATATATTTATGGCATTATAATATTTGGCATTATTGGCATATATGGCATTACTATATTTAAAACATTATATATTTATGATCTAAGGGGATCATTTTGGATGTATCACCACTATACAACAAAAATATTTTCAGTAATAATAAAA
This sequence comes from Odocoileus virginianus, assembly GCF_023699985.2. NCBI lineage: Eukaryota > Metazoa > Chordata > Mammalia > Artiodactyla > Cervidae > Odocoileus > Odocoileus virginianus. Next base: position 17,840,442 of record NC_069674.1, read on the forward strand.
AAATTAAATGAAAGATAACACTTGGGTAAAAAACAAGGCAAACAGCAAAAATAAATGAATTATAAACTATTAGTAAAAATATTATTAAAAATAAATAAATAAATAAAAGAATGCTATATATATCTGATTTTATTTTTATAAAATATTCCTTACATGTTTTCATAATTGTATGTGAAAATGTCTGAAAAACTATACCAAAATAGTGACTGTGATTATTCTTTTTTGGTGACATGGTTGGGTGTTTTCTCTGTTTAATATACTTAATTTCAAGAAAGTATAATAATTAAAATAAGTAATTCTCAGAAAGAAATTTGGTTTAGTTTTGCATAAGCTTTTTTTTAATGAGTATATATTTTTATTTTTAGTAATATGTGTTAAAACTACTTTTCAAAAAAGAAAGCACTATCTTCCCTATTCACTAGTTTGAAATCAGAATTCAATTATAACTGGTAAACTGCAATACTTTTATAATGGCCTCATGGTGGTGCATGTGACCACACTCCTACCGATGATGCCTGGTGTGTTTTACTGAGTGAGAGACAGGAGTCTGGAGTATAGGGTAAAAGACATAAAAGATAGAGAGAAAGGAAAAAATTCCATTTGGTTAAGATTTTGAATATCTCTTCAATAAACAGAACAAATATTATGGTGAAACAATCATATAAAGTGAAATTAATATGTATGTCAAGCTAAAACACATTATCCTTTTCCAAATATTTAAATATTAGTGATTAATTTCCATCCAGAATTGAGCAGCTTGTAGCTCTTTACTTAGAGTTAAAATTTTCCATGCTGCCTTGAAGGCTCCAGTGGGAATGGCTGTCTTTGGACAAATAACACAGGCCAAGTTGACTTTTGGTCCTTGATCTTTCAAGGACAATGGCCATCAACCATTGATGGGACATGGTAATACTCCAATGGAGTACTTTAAAAATGCAGCTATTTAGACAGAATGCCAGTCCTATTGATTCAAAAACTCTGTAGATGAATCTTTCAAATTTTATTTTTTTTAAATTCTACAGTTTACGTTGATGAATAGCCAGGATTAAGCATTACTGCTCTAAGCATAGAGATCTACATTGTAAAAGAAGGAAAACCCAAAAGATGGCATTATGTTTTCTTCCCATAATTCTACAATGGAGCACTGGGTTCCTGGTAATTTTCTTTTATGGGAATAAACTAAAAGAAGGCTAATTATCCTCATGATATCTTTATATCAGCAAAATAATATCTTGTTTTATAAGCTTTGGGGAATCATACATTTCTCTCAATGTATAGATATGGTGATTTGCAAGGAAAGATTTTTTTCAAACACTGAATCAGCATTGACTTCTCATAGAAAAATGCTATTTGCTCCATTTGGTTCTTGTTCTTTTATTCTTCTTGTTTTCTGGCAGTTATTGAATTACTTATATATTCATAAGAATCAATTTAATTCATTATTGGGTTATTATTTATACCACTTTATAAATTTCACAGTTGCTCTAAAGTTTACAATATGCATATTTAATTAATCACAACCTACCTTTAAATATTATTATATGGTTTTACATGGAGCATAAAAATCTTACAAATGACAGTAGACTATTACTTCCTGTTTTGCATGATAATTTTCACCAGTGTTATTTCTTCATACTTATCAACTCAAATACATTGCTATTACTTACATGGGGGCCATAAATTACCTTTTAGAGCAACTAAAACTTTAAAATATTTTATTTTTTACTTTTATATTTATGATAGCCATTTATAGGCATTTTTTATGTCATTCTGCAAACCTAAGATTTTAATCTTGTATCATATTTGGTCTTCCTGAAAACCACTTTAAAAAATCATCTTGTAGTATAGGTGTGCAATATGAATTCTCTATTTTTAACTAAAAATGTTCATTTCTATTTTACTTATTAAAGGTACTTCACTATTAATAAATGTGGGGGGTTGATAGCATTTTACTTTTAGCACATTAAATATGGTGATAACATTTTTTTGGTCTTGCAAAATTTCTGACAATATTTCTGCTGCAAATCTGCCAACTTTTCATGTATACATCATATACACTTTTGTCCTCTGGCCTCAAGGTATTTTCTTTATCTTTGATTTTGGGCTGTAGACGATGAATAACACACATATGACATACGTGTGCTTCAATTCCCTTGATGTTCATCACTTTGGAATTCTCAAAATTTCTTGTATCTGTAGTTTGATGTATTTTGAAATTTTTAGAATTTCTTAACCATTATCTCTTAAAATATGCATTGTTTCATTTTTGTTAGGGCATATATTATATTTACGTTAAGCCATTTGACATTGTTTCAGAATTTGGGATGTTCTGTTTTTATTTTTTCCCTCATTTGTTTTTCTTTTTGTTCTAGTTTGGGCAATTAATGTTGAAAAAATCTTCAATTTCACTGATGCTTCCCTCAGTTGTTTTGACTCTACTGCCGAGTATGTAAAAGTGATTTTCCATCTCTGATACTGTGGTTTTTCATTTCTACATTTTCTTTTGATTTTCATCTCCCTGTTGAAATGTCCCATTTCAGTTTCCTTCTCTTGAGACTTGAATATGTTAGTCATAGTTATTTTCAAATACTTGTCTGAAATTTCAAAATCTTGATCATTTCTGAGTCTGATCGTGTTGACTGCTTTGTCTCTTGGTGGTGGAGATGGTTTGGTCACTGAGTCATGTCCAACTCTTGCGACCTAATGAACTGTAGCATGCCAGGCTCCTCCATCCATGGGATTCTCCTGGCAAGAATACTGAAGTAGGTTGCCATTTCCTTCTCCAGCTTTGTCTCTCGATTATATATTGTTTTCTATCTGCAATTTTTTGATGTCTCCCAACCTTTGATTAATCAGTTTGTAGGATAGTAGAATTGAGATAAATAGTGTCTATGCCTGAAGTGCACACACTTCTACTGCTAAATATTCAGACTGGAGAGTTGAGTTAATCTTAGAATATGCAGAACTGTTTGGGTGTTTTATGATTATTATATTTTCAGAGAATCATTAACTTCAAATTTCTTTGGTGTCATCTTGTGCTTAATGTGGAAATTGATGTGAAATTGGATTTTTTTCTCAGGTTTCATTGGATAGAAGACTACTCTAGTTACATGCAACATATTCTGAGATGTGGGCTTCCCTGCTAGCTCAGTTGGTAAAGAATTCACCTGCAATGCAGGACACCCCAGTTCAATTCCTGGGTCGGGAAGATCCCCTGGAGAAGGGCTAGGCTACCCACTCCAATATTCTTGGACTTCCCTTGTGGCTCAGCTGGTAAAGAATCTGCCTGCAATGTGGGAGACCTGGGTTCAATCCCTTGGTTGGGAAGATCCTGTAGAGAAGGGAAAGGCTATCCAATCTAGTATTCTGGCCTGGAGAATTCCATGGACTGTATGGTCCATGGGGTCACAAAGAGTCGGATACTACTGAGTGACTTTCACTTTCATCCTGAGATGTTAGGTTGTTGCTTTTATGGCATTGATAATCTTTTTAATTTAGAAAACTTTTAATTTTTTCTTTTACTTACTAATTATATAAAAATATGTTGTTTAGCTTCTAAATATTTGTGATATTCCAGATAGCTATCTGCTATTAATTTGTAATTTAATCATACTGTGGTTAGACCACACACCGTGTATGATTTCAATCAATTCATATTTATTTAGCCTTGTCTGTGGCCAAGATCAATTTAGTAAATTTTCTCTGTGTACTTGTAAATAACATGGATGTCACGTTGTACAGCATATTAAAAAGCAGAGACATTACTTTGCCAACAAAGGTCCTTTTAGTCAAAGCTATGGTTTTTCCAGTAGTCATGTGTGGATGTGAGAGTTGGACTATAAAGAAAACTGAGCCCAAAGAATTGATGCTTTTGAACTGTGGTGTTGGAGAAGACTCTTGACAGACCATTAGACTGTGGGGAGATCAAACCAGTCAGTCTTAAAGGAAATCAGTCCTGAATATTCATTGGAAGGACTGATGCTGAAGCTGAAACTTTAATAATTTGGCAACCTGATGTGAAGAAATGACTCATTGGAAAAGACCCTGATGCTGGGAAAGATTGAAGGCAGGAGAAGGGGAAGACAGAGGATGAGATGTTTGAATGGCATCACTGACTGGATGGACATGAGTTTGAGTAAGCTCTGGGAGTTGGTGATGGACAGGGAAGCCTGGCGTGCTGCAATCCAAGGGGTCGCAAAGAGTCGGACACAACTGAGCGACTAAACTGATTGAATGTTGTACAAGTCTCCATCAGGTTGATTTTCATGAACATTTGTAATTATTCCCTGTGTATTTATCTCTACTAATTGTTTCCTTGATTCATCAATTTTTTAGAACTGTTGAAATTTCCAAATATAATTATAGGTATGTCTATTTCTCCTTTCAGATCTATACATTTTGCTTCATTTGTTTCAAAAGTTTGGTATTAGATGGATAAACTTAATTGTTATGTCCTACTCATAAATAGATGGTTGTACTATTACAAAATTATATCCTTTATCACTGGCAACGTTCCCTGTTCTGAATTGGACTTTGGAATTAACAAAACTGGACTAGATTTTTAAAATATTATTATTAGAAAGCATCATCATTTTATTTTTAATAATATTTTAAACACATTTTATTCATGAAGGCGAAAGTTTAATCATTTAGTTGTGTCTGACTGTTTGTGATCCCATGGACTGGGGCCTGCCAGGCTCCTCTGTCCATGGGATTCTCCAGGCAAGAATACTAGAGTGGGTCAGGACTTTCTTCTCTAGGATTGTCCCAACCAAAGGACTGACCCCCAGCCTCCTGCATTACAGACAGATTCTTTATCGTCTGAGCCACCGTATACTTACAAATTTAAAATACTATTTACACTTATATGTAAGTGGACTTTTTGTAGATTATGATGAAATCTAGCTTGTTTATTCAGTCTAAAACTCTTTGCCTTTTGATTAGTGAGTACAGACAATGTTAATGATTTATTTCAAGGTTAAATTCTAGCAACATGATAACTGCTTTCTATTTTTCTAGCTGTTTCTCATTTCCTGTTCCTCATTTTCTTTTTAATTGATTATACTTTATTAATTAATTCATTTCATGTTTTTATTGGAGAGGTGTGTGTGTGTGTGTGTGTGTGTGTGTGTGTGTGTGTGTGTGCCAAATCACTTCAGCCATGTCTGACTCTGTGCAACCCCATGGACAGCAGTCCATCAGGCTCCTCTGTCCACGGAATTCTCTAGGCAAGAGTACTGGAATGAGTTGCCATTTCCTTCTCCCATATATATATATATATATATATATATATATATATATATCGGAGTACATATATATATGTACATAAGTACATGTATGTAAGTACATATACATATATATATATATATATATGTGTGTTAACTTCCCCAGTGGCTTACTGGTAAAGAATCTGCCTGCAATGCAGGAGATTCAGGAGACATGAGTTTGATCCCTGGGTTAGGAAGATTCCCTGGAGGAGGGCATGGCAACCCACTCCAGTGTTCTTGCCTAGAGAACCCCATGGACAGAGGAGCCTGGTGGGCTGCAGTCCATAGGTTTGCAAAGAGTAAGACACGATGAAGTGACTGAGCATGCATTTGTATACTTGTTTTATTTTCTCAGTGAATTTTTTAAGGTTTACAGTATACTTTTCCAATGTGTTCAAGTTCAAATATAGTGCAAGGATTCTACAATATGATATATTTCTATTGTTCCTCCATCGATCATTGTACAATTGTCATATTTTTTTAATAAAAAGTTTTCATTTTGAGATAACTGTAGATTTATATGCCATTTAAGAAATACTACAGATAGGTCCTATGTAACACCACTTGGCTTCCCCAAAAAGAAGTATCTTACAAAACTGTGGTACAATATCCCAACTAGGACATTGGCTTTGATACAGTCAAGACACAGAACTGGTCATCAGTTCAAGGATACCTCAAGTAATCATTTACAGCTACACCCACTTCCTTCCACTTTAAAATATTAGAAAATAAAATCTAGAAATATATAAAAAGGCTAATTTGCCACAAACAAGTGGAGTTTGTCTCAACAATACAGGGTTGGCTCAACAATTCTGGTTTTAAACAGCAAGGAATTTCTCAAAAATCAACACCAGTGCATATCAAAAGTCATAGGAACCACACTGAAAGAACTCCCAAGGGCCACAACCTAGAATAGTTTGAACAACAAAATAAACAATTATAGTATTGGCTTATAATCTTCTCAAACAATATAAATATCCATGAGTTCATATTGATATAAGCAAATGAATGGATAAGTAAATAAATGGAGGAGAATGGTCATTCTTTATTATAGGATAATTCCAAATGTTAAACAGAAGGAATGAGAGAAGTAAAAATTCTCTTCAGTAATAATTTCTCCAGGCATGTTCCACCAAGTCATGTTAAAATGTATAAGTGAAAAACTTCAAGAGGCAACAGGATATTTGCACAACTTCGGGTATTTCTCCCCAAAACACATTATTGCTATGATGGTTCTAACAGATGTCCCCAACTTATTTGATTTCCCTGTCTCCAAGAGGTGGAGATTGATCCACCTCCCTTTGGTTGTACTTAATGACTCACTCTTAATAAATAAGTATCAGTTCAGTTCAGTTCAGTCGCTCAGTTGTGTCCAACTCTTCGCGTCCCTAGGGACTGCAGCATACCAGGCTTCCCTGTCCATCACCAACTCCCAGAGCTTGCTCAAGCTCACGTCCATAGAGTTGGTGATGCCATTCAACCATTTCATCCTCTCTCATCCCCTTCTTCTCCCACCTTCAGTCTTTCCCAACATCAGGGTCTTTCCAATAAGTCAGTTTTTCGCATCAGGTTGCCAAAGTACTGGAGTTTCAGCTTCAGTATCAGTACTTCCAATGAATATTCAGGACTGATTTCCTTTAGGATGTACTGGTTTGATCTCTTTGCAGTCCAAGGGACTCTCCAGAGTCTTCTCCAATACCACAGCTCAAAAGCATCAATCCTTTGGTGCTCAGTTTTCTTTATAGTCCAACTTTCACATCCATACATGACTACTGGAAAAACCATAAAGTATAAAAAAGGGACAAAATAAAACCCAGTAACTCTACAAAGAAGAAATGTCATAGATCTGCATGAGATCTATGAGATTATCACTACTAAATTCTGATACTTAGTATCAGACTATCAGTACTAAGGTCTAGTGCCATCATGTAACTCTTGATATGTGATAATGATCAAGACATTATCCTTATGTAGTAGGTTTCTCCCAAATCCATAATCTCATTCCAATTGTAAGGAAACAACAGACAAAAATAACAGAGGTAGCACTCCACAGATACTTACAGAAGTGTCAAGATCATGAAAGAAAAGGAAAAAACTAAGAAACTGTCACATATTGGAGGGTATTGAGAATACATGATGATTAAAAGCAACATGGTGGAGAAATCAACCTACCTGATTTCAGACTATACTACAAAGCTACAGTCATCAAGACAGTATGGTATTGGCAATATATATATATATATATATATATATATATATACCAATAGGGCTGGACAGAAAGCCTGGAGATAAACTCATGCACATATGGGCACCTTATCTTTGACAAAGAAGGAAAGAATATACGATGGGAAAAAAGATAGTCTCTTCAATAAGTAGTGCTGGAAGAACTGGATAATTACATGTAAAAGAATGAAATTAAAACACTTCCTAACATCATACACAAAGATAAACTCAAAATGGATTAAAGACCTAAATATAAGTGCAGAAACTATAAAACTCTTAGAAGAAAACATAGGCAGAACACTGTGTGACAAAAATCACGGCAAGATCCTTCTTGATCCAACTCCTAGAATGATTGAAATAAAAAGAAAAATAAATAAGTGGGACCTAATTAAACTTACAAGCTTTTGCACAGCAAAGGAAACCATAAACAAGGTGAAAAGACAGCCCTCAGAGTGGGAGAAAATAATAGCAAATGAAACAACTGACAAAGGATTAATTTCCAAAATATACAGTAGCTCATACAACTCAATACCAGAAAATCAAGCAACCCAATAAAAAAGACAACAAAAGACCTAAACTGAAGACCTATGTCTTCCAAAGAAGACATAATGATGGCTAAAAACACATGAAGAGATATTCAATGTCACTCATTATTAGAAAAATGCACATCAAAACTACAATGAGATATATCACCTCACAGTGGTCAGAATGGCCATAATAATGATAATAATAATAATAATAATAATCTACAAACAACAAGTGCTGGAGAGAATGTGGAGAAAAGGGGGCCCTCTTACATTACTGGTGGGAATATAAATTGATACAGTCACTATGGAAGACAGTATGGAGATTCACTACAAAAAACTAGGAATAAAATCACCATATGACCCAGTGGTACCACTTTAAGGCATATACCCAGAAGAAACCAAAACTGAAAAAGACACATGTGCCACAATGTTCACTGCAGCCTTATTTACAATAGCTAGGGCACGGAAGCAACCTAGATGTCCATTGCCAGATGAATGGATAAAGAAGTTGTGGTACGTATATACAATAGAATACTACTCAGCCATAAAAAGGAATACATTTGAATCCGTTCTAATGAGGTGGATGAACCTAGAGCCTATTATACAGCGTGAAGTAAGTCAGAAAGAGAAAAACAAATATTGTATATTAACATATATATATATATATATGGAATCTAGAAAGATGGCACTAACGAACCTGTTCACAGAGCAGCAGTGAAGACAGAGAACAGACTTATGGACAAGGGTTGGAGAGAAGAGGGAGAGGATGAGATGAATGGAGAGAAAAGGATGAAGTCTGTACACTAACATATGTGAATAGAGAGCCAATGGGAATTTGCTGTATGGCTCAGAGAACTCAAGTTGGGGCTCTGTGATCACCTAGAGGGGTGGGAACGGGCGGGGGTGAGAGAGAGATTCAAGAGAGAGGGGACATATGTACACCTATAGTTAATTCATGTTGATGTATGACAGAAATCAAGACAATACTGTAAAGCAATCATCAATCAATTAATAATAAATAAATATAAAAAAAAACAACAACATGGAATCCTGATTTGTGTCCTGAAATAGAGAGTATTAGTGGAGAAACTGGTAAAATCCAAATAAAGTAGGTAGCTTAGTTAATCATATTGTACTAATGTTAATTTTTTAGTTTTTATATAGGTACCATGGCAATATAAGATGCTAATATTAGGGGAGCCTGAGCAAAGGGACGGTGGAGGAAATGGCAACCCACTCCAGTGTTCTTGCCTAGAGATTCCTGTGGACAGAGGAGCCTGGTGGGCTGCTGTCCATGGGGTCGCACAGAGTTGGACATGACTGAAGTGACTTAGCAGCAGCAGCAGCAGCAGAACAAAGGGAATATGGGAACTTTGTGTTATCTTTAAAAATTTTCTATAAACCTAAAATTATTTCAGGAAGTGAAAATTACCCAGTCTTGTCCAACTCTTTGCAATCCCATGGACTATACAGCCCATGGAATTCTCCAGGCCAGAATACTGGAGTGGGTAGCTGTTCCCTTCTCCAGGGGATCTTCCCAACCCAGGGATCAAACCTAGGTCTTCCACATTGCACATGGATTCTTTACCAACTGAGCTACAAGAGAAGGATAAAAATTATAAAATTAAAATTCCTTATCATTTGTTTACATGGCAAAAATATGTACAGACATATTTGACATAAATCTTTGACATAAATCTCAGCAATATATTTTTGAATCCATCTCCTGGAGTAATGGAAATAAAAACAAAAATAAACAAATGAGGCCTAATCAAATTTAAAAGCTTTTTCCACAATGAAGAAAACCATAAACAAAATGAAAAGACAACCTACAGAATTGGAGAAAATATTTGCAAATGATGTGACCAACAAGAGATTAATTTCTGGAATATAAAAATGATACATAAAAGCTTAATATCAAACAATCAACCAAATGAAAGAGGCAGAATATCTAAATAGACATTTCTATTTAGACACACAGATGGCCAACAGGCACATGAAAAGATTGTCAACATGACTAATTATTAGAGAAATGTAAATCAAAACTACAATGAGGTATCATCCCCACACCAGTCAGAACGCCCATCATCAAAAAGGAGTCTACAAATAATAAATGCTGGAAAGGGTGTAGAGAAAAAGAAACCCTAATATACTGTTGGTAGGAATGTAAATTAGTATAGCCACTATGGAGAACAGTATCGAAGTTCCTTAAAAAACTAAAAATAGAGTTACCATATGATCCTTGAATCCCACTCCTGGGCAAAATTCTGGAGAAAACTCTAATTTCAAAAGATATTTTCACCCCACTGTTCACGGCAGCACTATTTACAATAGCTAAGACATGAAAGCATCCTAGATGTCCATTGATAGATAAATGGATAAAGATGTGGTATACATATATGTATATAGGCACACACACACACACACACACACACACACACACATATACACACAATGGAATATTACTCAGCGATAGAAAAGAATGAATAGTGCCTTCTGCGGCAAAATCGATGGACCTAGAGATTATCATATTAGGTGAAGTAAGCCAGACAGAAAAAGACAAATATACGTAGAATCTTAAAAATTAAGATACACACTAATTTATTCACAAAACAGAAACTGACCCAAAGACATAGATAACTCATCCAGTGCTTAGCAGAGGCTCTGGCACATGGTAGGCATTCAATAAATAGTTGAATAAATGATCTAGTCTTTCCATACCTCAAGTATTCAAAGTTGTTTTACTACTTTCCCACAAAAAAGGGAGGGAGTACCTTCTTTTCTATCAAGCAAGTTGGCAGGCAAAACATCTAGTTATAAATACTGTAAAAAGTAAAATTTTAAATGGGGGAGCTTTCAGGTACTCTGAGATCCTTCATTATAGGAAGCAGAAATGTGTCAGCTCCCTTATGTTTCTTTCTACCCAACCCCCCAGCCCAGCAAAATTTCAAGCAACTCTACTATCAGTGTTAAGTGCTGTGGTCGCTTCAACAGCTACCTTCCACTCAGTGGATAGAGAAATAAGGGGATTCAGACATGCCTGCAATGCAATCTGAGCAAGCCATTGTCTCCTCCTTTTCTTCCTTCTTCTTCCTCTATTTTTTGGTTGTTGACATTGTTGCCTTTGTTAATTGAAACAAGTTAAAATCCATTTTGCAATTTGCTATTTATCAGGCAAATGATTCTTTTAGGCAATTCCCAGTGGGATTCAGTCTAGATTTACATTTTAGGGACATTCCAGTTCAGTAACAGCAGATGGGACAGCATAGTTAAAATTTTAAAAAGAGAGACAATGAAATGCATTCCGGAAAGAGAACAAGGCAGCCATCGCACAAGCAAGAAAAAAAAGTACTAGAAACACTGCTGTTTAAAACTCAAAGCGGCACCCAGGGAATTGGGAGAGGAAGGGATGGGAGGAGAAGGAACGTTTACTCTCCGTTGGTCTGGATTTGGAAGTCTGCTTGGCACAGAGCCAGCTTATTGAGAATGGGACTCCTCTATGTGGATTTAATTTCTTGTAGTATCTAAAGTTCTTTTCTAGGGTTTGGTAAAGGAGTAAGTGGGACACAATTCCTTCTGGCCCTCAGAACAGATTGTTTATACCTCATTATACATATATTAAGAGTATTTACTATTTGAGTCTTTGTGGGATTATTACTGGACATCAGTTGCTCTAAACAGAGAACTTAATAACTAGCTCTTTATTAAAAGTATGCCAGGTATTAAGGAATTGATAGGAAAAATTTCAGATGACAAATGTTTCTCTAATTTGTAAAGCTCAGGTCATTTTTTGTATGACCAATTTTGACTTATCTTATAAGTCTTGTTATAGATTATGAAGAGCCTATGATCAGGGATTTTATGACCTTTTCATAATCGCATGAAGATATTTTTCAACAATAAAGACATATTCATACATGCATACTGTGTCAGTGTTTAGAAACAACACTCACCTATAATCACCCATTCAGAGATAATGCCTGTTCCTTCAGCATGTTTTTAAGTTATGATCACAAACAACAGTTTCAACACTATTTTTACTAATTCATTTACTATACATTAAGTATTTTCTCATAACATGAATGAGTCTTTCTAAATCAAATATGATTGGATGTACAGTATTATATCAGCTGAATGTGCAATTTTTAAAGAAGACTTAAATTTCTAAGAGGTTTTTAAGCACAGGCTAATTGCCAAAGAAGGGCAATGTCAAAGAATGTTCAAACTACTACACAATTGTGCTCATTTCATAAGGTAGCAAGGTAAGGCTCAAAATCCTTCAAGTTAGGCTTCAATAGTATGTGATCCAAGAACTTCCAGATGTACAAGCTGGATTTAGAAAAGGCAGATGAACCAGAGATCAAATTGTCAACATTTGCTAGATCATAGAAAAAGTAAGAGGATTCTAGAAAAACATTTACTTCTGCTTCATTGGTTACACTAAAACCTTTGACTGTATGGATCAAAACAAACTGTGGAAAATTCTTAAAGAGATGGGAATGACAGGCCACCTTATCTGTCTCCTGAGAAACCTGTATGCAGGTCAAGAAGCAGTATGTTAGAACCAGACATGGGGCAACAAACTGGTTCAAAATTGGGAAATGGGTATGCCAAGGCTGTATATTGTCACCCTGCCTATTTAACTTATATGCAGAGTACGTCATGAGTAATGCCAGGCTGGATGAAGCACAAGTTGGAATTTAAGATTTCCAGGAGAAATATCAATAACCTCAGATATACAGATGACACCACCCTTATGGCAGAAAGTGAAGAGGAACTAAAGAGACTCTTGATGAAGGTGAAAGAGGAGAGTGAAAAAGCTGATTACAACTCACCAAAAAAACTAAGATAGTGGCATCTGGTCCCATAACTTCAAGGCAAATAGATGGGGAAACAATGGAAAGAGTAGCAGACTTTATTTTTATTTTCCTGGGCTCCAAAATTACTGTGCATGGTGACTGCAGCCATGAAATTAAAAAACACCTGCTCCTTGGAAGAAAAGCTATGATGAACACAGACAGAGTGTTAAAAGCAGAGATACCACTTCACTGACAAAAGTCCATATAGTCAAAGCTATCATTTTTCCAGTAGCCATGTATAGATGTGAGAGTTGGACCATAAAGAAGGCTGAGCACCAAAGAATTGATGCTTCGAACTGTGGTTCTGGAGAAGACTCTTGAGAGTCCCTTGGGCAGCAAGGAGATCAAACCAGTGAATCCAAAAGGAAATCCACCCTGAATGTTCATTGAAAGGAATGATGCTGAAGCTCTAATACTTTGGCCACCTGATGAAAAGGGCTGACTCAATGGAAAAGACCCTGATGCTGGCAAAGATTGAGAGCAGGAGAAGGGGGCAACAGAGCCTGAGATAGCTGGATGTCTCAATGGACATGAGTTTGAGCAAACTCCAGGAGAGAGTGAAGGACAAGGAAGCCTGTTGTGCTGCTGTTCATGGAGTTGCAAAGGCTCAGACATGACTCAGCAACTGAAGAACAACAATGCATGTGCTGAGTGGGAGCTGAGTGAGGTCACCTAACAAAATTCCAGTTTCTCTCTCCTATTACATGCCAAACTCAAGACTTGAATATACTGTTACTGATGCAGTTAGATAAACTGGCAAAAATATTTACAGGCAAGAGTTAATCTTAATAAAGATCCTGCCATTTCAGTTGGGGCTTACCAATAATTTCCCTTAGAGACAGGTGAAGAGGGCTTTTTCCACTTTGGATATGATTTTATGAGTACTGTCAAATGACTGTTCACTTTCAAATTGCTCCAACATTCTCCTACAATTTTGTTTGAAGTTCCCAGTGTTCAGATGGGTGTTTTGGATGAGACACTGACTGTTCCATGAAGTCCTCAGTTAGGAAAGTAAGGAGCACAGCGTAAGTCCTTGAAGGAATAGGGAGTCTCAGGAATGATGCACTTTAATGGGGGCTGGAAAGTGGAATAAAGGATATAGAGGTACGGTTCATAATGGAGTCCTGGATCACAGAGCACTAGTCAACAAGAGGGGGTCAGGAAAGTGGGGATCACTGAGTAGCCTTGCAAACTTAACATATGAGACATGTAGAAGCAGAAGGAGTAGGTTTGCAATACAGAGTGGAAGATGTAGGTGGGAGGACATGAGCATAGTAGTTGCTTCAAGTTTGTTGGATGTGAGAAATCACAGAGTTACGAAAGCATTCAAGTTTAATAAAGTCAAGGTCAGGATACTTATTTATTTATGGCTCTTTGGTTTTGTTGTGTTTGTGTAAATTAACATAAGTTTATGTTTTAAGTTTATTTGATGGAAGAGAAAATACTGAATAAGAGTGTAGATTTTAAAAACACAGCTATCTCAGGATGCTTCCACCATAATCATTCATTGTGCTTCACCTCCTGTTTGTAACAGTGACGTGTTCTTGCAAAGCATCAAGATCTTGCATAAATTATTTTCCCCTTAACAAGAATTTTTACTCTACAGAGAAAAAGAGATGCTATTTATAAAAATATAATTTGCCAAAACTATTTTTTTAATTACCTAAGCACACCTCCACATCAAAATCTAGATGAATTAACATGGTATTTAGGGGGAAAAAAACAAAAAACACTGCTTCCTTGAGCATAGGTTTGAAAAACATACAAGTTGGATATTAATTAGTAAGGCTGAACTGTTGCAAGGGCACCAATTAACTTTAATAAGTTGAGAAACACCTACAGTATATTTCTGTCTTTAATGATAAATACACTTTATTAGATCTACATAAGGAAACACATAGTTTATTAGAATCAATTTCAGTTCATGTTCCTCTCTCTCCACTCCTACAAAATCTTATCAGGATGGTAATTTCTATCTAATTTGATGAGGCAAAGAACCATAAAGCTGCTATGCCTCCTACCCCTTTGCCCTGAACTTCAAATTAAGGACAAGGTTTGAGAAGCACTTTTTCAATACGCATATCCAGTGCTTTGATGGAAATATGTTTGACAGTTAATTCTCTGTAGGGAGGAAAAGAGTGAGCCCTGATTTGTAATGTTTGCTGATGTCTACAGTGTAAATGTTAACATCCTGGCCAAATTCAAGCTACCAATGGGACAAAACTGGCTCCCCAAGTTCCTGAGAATCTAACAATTGTCTCTGTTGAGTTGAGAAGACCTGGCTCCAGCATACATCTGTTTTTTGTTTGTTTGTTTGTTTTGTTGTTGTTCTTAACACAGCTCAGATAGGAAATACATTCATATCCCATTAGCAAAAAGTCAGAAAAATTAATCTAGTTTCCCTCCTTCCTCTTCTCTTGCAGGGGTCAAAAACACACCTCCAGTTGAAAAGGGAGAAGCAACAGGAGCCAAGTAGCTGGGCTCCTTTGCTCTCTGTTCATTTACCCTTATGTGTTTTATGAACCATGGACTGTGGATCATGGATCAGCCTGGCTGAGGAGGTCAAGAGAAAAGCCAGAATCATTTAAGAAAGAAGTAGCTGATCCTTTCTGTAAGGATATAGAAAGACTGAATGAAGATTAGCTCTGAGTGGCACCCCAGTTTTGAGAGCTTACAGCAGCAGTTCTCATCTCTAAATGCAAACTAGAATCAGCTAGGAAGCTTTTATAAAGGCCTAAGACTACTTTCAGCCACCAGAGATTCTCCTTTAATTGGTCTAGGGTGGATTCCTGGGTACTGGCATATTTTAAAGGCTCCCCAGTTTTGAGAACCACTGGTTTTTACATTGCTTGTAGTTATATTTCTAGGTAGATGATAATGAGCAGAAACAGATTTATGGGGAGGCAATGGGTGATGTGTGAAGAGGTAGAGATATATATTTATGTTTTTAAAAGATAGTTGCATTATTATACTGATCCTATAATATTATATATAATATATATATTATATATAATATAATATACTGAACCTATAACATTGAATAGTGTCATTTGTCAAATTGATGTAAACAGAACCAGGTTAACATATTTCACTTTTTTTGAGAGGTGTCTTTGAGTTTACTGCTTTCCCTGGAATATTTGCTAAAATCTCTGAATTGAAACTGCATAGGTGCTACATTGTTAAGTCTTCAATTGAACTTCTAAATAGCAGGAAAAAATACACTTTTTTTCTGTCTAGGTTCTATAATGGCCCCAAAGTCATAAAGAAAACAATAAGGGCCAGTTAATTATACAACTCAAAAAAAAATATGATAGGCCACATATGCAGGACTTGTAAGAATGATGCACAATAGTTTTGTTATACTCGTTACTTCTAGGCTAGGAGAGAAGAGGAGTCATGTTCTTTGAGAGGGTTTTTTAGGGTTCAAATTTTGAGCAGGTTGAGGTATTTCCTTCATATCTTCTGGAGACAGGAGAAAGGGTATTTTATTCTCAGTTTGAATCAGTCAAGTAGGATTTAAATAGGGTTACTCAGAGAACTAAAATCACTGCAGATCGTGATTGCAGCCATGAAATTAAAAGACGCTTACTCCTTGGAAGGAAAGTTATGACCAACCTAGACAGTATATTAAAAAGCAGAGACGTTACTTTGCCAACAAAGGTCTGTCTAGTCAAGGCTATGGTTTTTCCAGTAGTCATGTATGGATGTGAGAGTTGGACTATAAGGAAAGCTAAGTGCCGGAGAATTGATGCTTTTGAACTGTGGTGTTGGAGAAGACTTGAGAGTCCCTTGGACTGCAAGGAGATCCAACCAGTCTATCATAAAGGAAATCAGTCCTGGGTGTTCATTGGAAGGACTGATGTTGAAGCTGAAACTCCAATACTTTGGCCACCTGATGCAAAGAGCTGACTCATTTGAAAAGACCCTGATGTTGGGAAAGACTGAAGTCAGGAGGAGAAGGGGATGACAGGATGAGATGGTTGGATGGCATCACTGACTCAATGGACATGAGTTTGGGTAAACTCTGAGAGTTGATGATGGACAGGGAGGCCTGGCAGGCTGTGGTTCATGGGGTCACAAAGAGTCGGACACGACTGTGCGACTGAACTGAACTGAACTCAGAGAACTTGAGAAATATCCCTTGCAGTTTGGGAGAACACCAGGGGTAGATGTTTGTCTCATAGCTCAGAAATTTAAAGGCAAAAGTTGTGGCTGGAGCTGATGGGAGAGAGAAAAGATGTATCCATGGATATCAGCTGAGCCTCCATTAGAAGCTAGGCAACACACATCTTTGGTTTGCATACTGAGGGCCATGAAGGAGGAAGCAGTCTGTGGTCCATTTCAAGGGGACCAAGAGAGCTTCCTTCCAAAGAGAGGCTACCTCATTAAAAAGAAGCTAAAGAGGTACCCTTGGATACAGAAGCAGAGAGGACTATCCTCAGTGGCTCATCACTGTCTAACTGGAGCCATTGCCCATTTGGAGAAAGGCACAACCACTTATTTGCAATGGGGTGTTATTCTCTGGGGTGTTATAAAGTACCATGCACGAAAGTCAGCTTTAAACCCTTCTAAACCCAGAGAATACCAACACCAGACTGTAATTCAACATGCTAAGTAAGATCTTTTCTGCCCCCATTTTATTCAACATTCCCCCACATATACCTCTAGTCAGGGATCAGTGAGAACACTCTTAAATTGGGGAAGCAAGGAGGGGAGCATAAAAAGCAAATGGCAACCAATAGGAAAATTTTATTTCTTCACTGAATGCTGCCTCATTTGAAGTAACATCACACGGGATGTGGCGGTGGGTGGGGACAAATACTTAACGTGCAGAGAACTATTGAACCGAGCATTTTAAATGGAGACCTTTCTAGTAACTAATGGGACTAGAAGCCTTTTTTTAATATTCAAGAAAGTGAAAGAGTTATTAGATATGCCCAAGAACAGTGAAAACAAAAAATTGAGTCCAAATAGAGGATTTAAAAGAACAATGACAGGAAATAGTAAAGTTATATTTTGCAATATCCTATGGAAGCTCGGTCTTTCAATGAACTAGCTGTTCTATTCTACCAAAATGCAGTGTTTCCAGGAGACTGAAGTCAAAAAACTTGATAGAATATAATACTTAACATAGTAACTGCAATTTCCCCCAAAGTAATATGATCAATATGAACAATAACAAAGGCCACTTGCACTTCAAGGTGTAGTGGAAGGAGAATTATAGGAAGAAAACCAAGGTTCCAGTCTGCACTGTGCCATTTTTAAAGTGTGCATGTAGGGGAAAGTGATGTAACTTCTCTTAACCTATATTGGATCTGAAAACTGGAAATAATGAGTTTATCTGCCTGCCTCCTAGAGTTGTGGGGAGAATGATAGAAGGAAATGTTTCAAAACCCAACAAATTTCAATAAATGTATAATGTTTCTGTGACTATAGTAAGACTCACAATGTAATAAACAATTTAGAAGCCATGTACTTTTTAGACGACTCCCATTGCCTTTTCGTATCACAGGAATAAAATCTTTTCCTCACAGGATAATATTTTCTCTGTTGATTCTACTCAAACATTAGTTCTCTGTTTTGTTCTCTCTTGATATAGTTTCCTTGAGAGGTAGAAATCAGAAATAAATATTGGAGAATATATACGTCTAAATTTTAAACTAAAATTAAAGCACAATAAAGAACAGAAATGGTATGGACCTAACAGAAGCAGAAGATATTAAATAGAGGTGGTGAGAATATACAGATGGTGGTGGTTTAGTTGCTAAGTCATGTCCAACTCTTGCGACCCCACAGACAGAGGAGCCTGACAGGCTACAGTCCATGGGATTCTCCAGAGGAACTATACAAAAAACGTCTTCATGATTTGGATAATCATGATGGTGTGATCACTCACCTAGAGTCAGACATCCAGGAATGTGAAGTCAAGTGGGCCTTAGAAAGCATTACTACAAAGTTAGTGGAGGTGATGGAATTCCAGCTGAACTATTTCAAATCCTATAAGATGATGCTGTTAAAATGCTGCACTCAATATGCCAGCAAATATGGAAATCTCACCAGTGGCCACAGGACTAGAAAAGGTCAGTTTTCGTTCCAATCCCAAAGAAAGGCGATGCCAAAAATGTTCAAACTACCGCATAATTGCACTCACTTCACATGCTAGCAAAGTAATGCTCAAAATTCTCCAAACTAGGCTTCAACAGTACGTGAACCAATAACTTCCAGATGTTCAAGCTGATTTAGAAAAAGCAGAGGAACCAGAGATTAAATTGGCAACATCTGCTGGATCATAGAAAAAGTATGAGAATTCCAGAAAAACATCTATTTCTGCTTCATTGACTATACCAAAGCCTTTGTGTGGATCACAACAAACTGTGGAAAATTGTTAAAGAGATGGTAGTACCAGACCACCTGACTTGCCTCCTGAGAAGTCTGTGTGCATGCCAAGAAACAACAGTTAGAACTGGATATGGCACAATGAACTGGTTCCAAGTTGGGAAAGGAGTACGTCAAGACTGTATATTGTCACTCTGCTTATTTAACTTATACACAGAGTATATCATGAGAAAAGCCAGGCTTGATAAAGTACAAGCTGGAATTCAAGATTGCCAGGAGAAATATCAATAACCTCAGATATGCAGATGACACCACCATTTTGGCAGAAAGTGAAGAGGAACTAAAGAGCCTCTTGATGGAGGTAAAAGAGGAGAGTGAAAAAACTGGCTTAAAACTTAACATTCAAAAAGTGAATATCATGGGATCTGATCCCATCACTTCACAGCAAATAGATGGGGAAACAATGGAAACAGTGACAGACTTTACTTTCTTAGGCCCCAACATCTCTGCAGATGGTGACTCCAGCCATAACATTAAAAGACTCTTGTTCTTGGAAGAAAAGCTATGACCAACTTAGAGAGCATATTAAAAAGCAGAGACAAGTATTACTTAGCCAACAAAGATCCATCTAGTCAAAGCTATGGTTTCTCCAGTAGTCACATATGGATGTGAGAGTTGGACCATAAAGGTGACTGAGCACTGAAGAATTCATGCTTTTGAACTGTGGTGTTGGAGAAGACTCATGAGAGTCCCTTGGGCTACAAAGAGATCAAACCAGTCAATCCTAAAGGAAATCAATCCTGAATATTCATTGGAAGGACTGATGCTGAAGCTGAAGCTCCAATACTTTGGCCACCTGATGTGAAGAGCTGACTGATTATAAAAGACCCTGATGCTGGGAAAGATTGAGGGCAGGAGTAGAAGAGGATGACAGAGGATGAGATGGTTGGATGGAATCACTGACTCGATGGACATGAATTTGAGCAACCTACAGGAGTTGGTGATGGACATGGAAGCCTGGCTTGCCGCAGTCCGTGGGGTCACAAAGAGTCGGACATGACTGAGAGACTGAACAACAATTTTAAACTAACATAGGTGGGAATGCAAACTAGTACAGCCGCTATGGAAAACAGTGTGGAGAGTTAAAAACCTGGAAATAGAACTGCCATATGACCCAGCAATCCCACTTCTGGGCATACACACCAAGGAAACCAGATCTGAAAGAGACACGTGCACCCCAGTGTTCATTGCAACACTGTTTATCATAGCCAGGACATGGAAGCAACCTAGATGCCCATCAGCAGACAAATGGATGAGGAAGCTGTGGTACATATACACCATGGAATATTACTCAGCCATTAAAAAGAATTCATTTGAATCAGTTCTAATGAGATGGATGAAACTGGAGCCCATTATAGAGTGAAGTAAGCCAGAAAGATAAAGACCATTACAGTATACTAACACATATATATGGAATTTAGAAAGATGGTAACGATAACCCTATATGCAAAACAGAAAAAGAGACACAGATGTATAGAATAGACTTTTGGACTCTATGGGAGAAGGCGAGGGTGGGATGTTTCAAGAGAACAGCATCGAAACATGTATATTATCTAGGGTGAAACAGATCAGCAGCCCAGGTTGGATGCATGAGACAAGTGCTCGGACCTGGTGCACTTGGAAGACCCAGAGGGATTGGGTGGACAGGGAGGTGGGAGGGGGGATCGGGATGGGGAACACATGTAAATCCATGGCTGATTCATGTCAATGTATGACAAAACCCACTATAATATTGTAAAGTAATTAGCCTCCAACTAGTAAAAATAAATAAATAAATTTAAAAAATAAAAATAAACTAACATAGATTTTTTATTAAAAATGTGATTGTAGGAAACTTAGAGATAAATAAAAGAGTATAAAACAAAAAACTTCCCATAACCTCAACATTCAGAGAACAATTACTGCCAGAATCCCACCATAATGCAAGCTCTAGGAAGGCAAGTGCTTGATTCTCACTGCTGTCTTCCTGTGCTTGGGGCAGTGTCAGGCCCACTGTAAGCACTCAATATGTATTTGAATAAACATGTGTTAATATTCTGCTATATTTCATTTTAGTTAATCTTCAATGTCTGCATAGACACATCAGCCAAAAGTGACAATTACAAGATTGGGATAGTGCAGGCTCTTTGGTTTCAAAGACAGCAGAGTAATCTCAGGTAATGTAACATTGTGCACAGACAAAGTAATATGATTTGTCCTTATAGAGATAGGCATACAAATTAGGATAGGAAAGTCATCTAGATGCCAAATGAGGTCTACCTATCAAGTTGCAGTAGCAAAGTTTTGGTTTGCAGATCAAACTTTGCAGATCAAAGTTTCATGATCTAGTGCTCTATCACTGCTGTGATGTGGGTGATTTCCATATCAAGTCTATCTTCCAGATGTTTTGTTTGGTTTACTTTTTGAGTAACATACCTAGTAAAATCTGCTCAACTCTCTGTTTAAATTCTGTTTAAATTCCCTAACAGAGAAAACCCAACTGTTCTGAATGGTCCCTATTATCCTTGAGTGACCATAAACTGTACTCAAGTACTTCCTAAGCCACTGGCTAGCACAGAACTTGGCAAAGTTAAAAGGTAAATATGGTCTTACCTATTGTATCCAGGTCATCATGGGGACTTAGGTGGGAAAAAAAAAACCCTCTAAATAAACATGTTAGACATTTTGAGGCCAGTCAGACACAGACATTTTTGCTGTATGTTGTTTTATAACCTATTTCTTATTTGGTATATTCTTATCTCATTTAATTCATAATGTCATAAGCTTGACTAACAATAGCTGAATAGTGCCTCATAGTAGGCACATATCAAAATTTTAAAAACTATTTTCTTATCACTCAATATTTAGATTGTTTCATATCCCCAATTATTATGAATAGTGTTGAAGTGCAGAATTATGTTTGATAATCTTTTTCACATCTTTGATTATCACTCAGGATTAAGGTTTTTTGTGGCCATGACAGTTTTTCAGATGTTACTTATTTCTGATAACCCTGAGAGTTTTGAGGAGTATCTTACTTTTAGGGCATAGATGACATTCCTGAGATGGTTATAGCCAAATCTAAACATTTTCGTATTATTGGTCACTTGAGTTGCTTCCATTTTTCACTATTACAATTTTAATTCTGTTTAAAAAATTGTTTCATTGTCTTCCTGAATTTATTTATGTAGAGGATAAATCTAAAGTCACCCTTCTCATTCTTTCTATTAGTAACCTGCTACATTTCTTATTAATTTTCCTGCCTTGGACTGTCTGGATAGACATATAACCCTCTCTCCCTCATTTATTAAAAAATGAGACAAGTGCTCGGGCCTGGTGCACTGGGAAGACCCAGAGGGATCGGGTGGAGAGGAAGGTGGGAGGGGGGACCAGGATGGGGAATACATGTAAATCCATGGCTAATTCATTTCAATGTATGACAAAAACCACTGCAATGTTGTAAAGTAATTAGCCTCCAACTAATAAAAATAAATGGAAAAAAAAATGACCCCCCCCCAACAAAAAAGAATAAAAGTTGTATCATCCATCATCTAACTCTTCTTTCTTTGTAAGTAACCTTTTATTTTTAATTTTTGTATTATTTTATTTTTTAGTCTGTATGTTTCTGTAATTGCTTACTGGAGCATACTTTAAGAGAAAAATATTACTATATTTTATTTTCGATGATTTTAATTGACTTTTCTTCGGATCAGAATTTTTTACTGAGGTTATTGCTCTATGGCAACCCACACCAGTTCTTGCCTGGAGAATCCCAGGGATGGTGGAGCGTGGTGGGCTGCCGTCTATGGGGTCGCACAGAGTCGGACGCCACTGAAGCGACTTAGCAGCAGCAGTAGCAGCATTGCTCTATTTCCACTTGTTATTTTCTATTCTTTAGAAAGTCAAGCTATCAGTAATTTATATCCAAGATGAAAGAGGTATGTCAACTATTCTTTTATATGTATATATTTTAAATATTTTAATATAATGGCTGACATGCAAAAAAAAAAAAAAAAAGCTATAGATAACATACGCGGAGGGCTTCCCTAGTGGCTCAGAGGCAAAGAAACCGACTGCCAATGCAAGAGATGCGGGTTCAACCCCTGCTTTGGGAAGATCCCCTGGAGAAGAAAATGGCAGCCCACTCCAGTATTCTTGCCTTGGAAATCCCATGGCGGGAAGTCTGGTGGGCTATAGTCCATGGAGTCACAAAAGCGTTGGGCATGATTTAGTGACTAAACAGCAACATAAATATAAGTTATAAAGCATAACATGAAATACTAACAATCCTATCAGACTACTCCACAGTTAGCATCACAAGCATGGCAACACCAGTGTCTGACACTGCACCCTCCTCCTTATTCCATTCCACACTTTTCTCCAAGGAGGTGAAAGAGGAAGTTCAGTTCAGTTCAGTCGCTCAGTCGTGTCTGACTCTTTGCAACCCCGTGGACTGCAGCATGCCAGGCTTCCATGTCCATCACCACCTCCTGGAGCTTGCTCAAACTCATGTACATCGAGTGGGTGATGCCTTCCAACCATCTTATCCTCTGTATTCCCTGTCTCCTCCTGCCTTCAATCTTTCCCAGCATCATGGTCTTTTCCAACGAGTCCCTTCTTCGCATCAGGTGGCCAAAATATTGGAGTTTCAGCTTCAGCAACAGTCATTCCAACGAATATTCAGCACTGATTTCCTTCGGAATTGACTGGTTTGATCTCTTTGTAGTCCAAGGGACTCTCAGGAGTCTTCTCCAACACTACAGTTCAAAAGCATCAATTCTTTGGTGCTCAGCTTTCTTTATGGTTCAACTCTCACATCCATACACGACTACTGGAAAAGCTATAGCTTTGGCTTGACAGACCTTTGTGTTGGCAAAGTAATGTCTCTGCTTTTTAATATGCTGCCTAGGTTGGTCATAGCTTTTCTTCCAAGGAGCAAGCGCCTTTTAATTTCATGGTGGTAGTTACCATCTGCAGTCATTTTGGAGCCCAAGAAAACAAAGTCTCTCACTGTGACCATTGTTTCCCCATTTATTTGCCACGAAGTGATGGAACTGGATGCGTGATTTTAGTTTTTTGAATGTTGAGTTTTAAGCCAGCTTTTTCACTCTCCTGTTTTACTTTCATCAAGAGGCTCTTTCATCACTTTCATCAAGAGCTGTGGCATAGGTAATGTGAATATTCATGTTGATAAAGCAATATCAAATTATTTTCAATCTGCTTAACACATTTATACTCCCACTCTCAGTTTATAAAAATCCAAGCTGATCCATGCCTATTTTGACATTTTCAGAAGTTGTCATTTTTGTCAATTTAATTGGTTTAAAACTCATGGTTCTCTTAATTTACATATCTCTGATACTAATTTTGCTCGTTTCCATATCATTCCTGTATCCTCATTGGTAAAAAGTCTATTCATGTTTAGCCCATTTTTCTGTTGGAGTGATTTCTTATTGATATGTAGAAGTTTCTTAAGAGAACTTGATTACTTGTCAAACTCATTTTTGTCTCACTTAAAATGTTCTTATTTTTCCATTGTTTGGAAAGGTTATTTTCCTAGGTATGTATTTGTACTTGACAGTCTCTTTCTTATAATACTGTGAGTCTATTAATTCACTGTCATCTGGCTTCCACTGTTGCTTTTCAGTCTACTATCTGCCTAACTGGCATTCCTTCATTTCTCTTTGTCTGTTTTTAATACCTTCTTTCTGCCTTTATTGTTCTTTGTTTTATCATGAGATATAGGTTTTCTTTTCTTTATTTTTTTTTTTAGGTTTTTGTTGTTGTTGTTGTTTTCCATTTATTTTTATTAGTTGGAGGCTAATTACTTTACAACATTGCAGTGGTTTTTGTCATACATTGAAATGAATTAGTCATGGATTTACATGAATTTCCCATCCCGGTCCCCCCTCCCACCTCCCTCTCCACCCGATCCCTCTGGGTCTTCCCAGTGCACCAGGCCTGAGCACTTGTCTCATGCATCCAACCTGGGCTGCTGATCTGTTTCACCCTAGATAATATACATGTTTCGATGCTGTTCTCTTGAAACATCCCACCCTCGCCTTCTCCCACAGAGTCCACAAGTCTGTTCTATACATCTGAGTCTCTTTTTCTGTTTTGCATATAGGGTTATCGTTACCATCTTTCTAAATTCCATACATATGTGTTAGTATACTATAATGGTCTTTATCTTTCTGGCTTACTTCACTCTATATAATGGGCTCCAGTTTCATCCATCTCATTAGAACTGATTCAAATGAATTCTTTTTAATCGCTGAGTAATATTCCATGGTGTATATGTACCACAGCTTCCTCATCCATTCGTCTGCTGATGGGCATCTAGGTTGCTTCCATGTCCTGGCTATTATAAACAGTGCTGTGATGAACATTGGGGTGCACGTGTCTCTTTCAGATCTGGTTTCCTAGGTGTGTATGCCCAGAAGTGGGATTGCTCGGTCATATGGCAGTTCTATTTCCAGCTTTTAAAGAAATCTCCACACTGTTTTCCATAGTGGCTGTACTAGTTTGCATTCCCACCGACAGTGTAAGAGGGTTCCCTTTTCTCCACACCCTCTCCAGCATTTATTGCTTGTAGACTTTTGGATAGCAGCCATCCTGACTGGCGTGTAATGGTACCTCATTGTGGTTTTGATTTGCATTTCTCTGATAATGAGTGATGTTGAGCATCTTTTCATGTGTTTTTTTTGCCATCTGTATGTCTTCCTTGGAGAAATGTCTGTTTAGTTCTTTGGCACATTTTTTGATTGGGTCATTTATTTTTCTGGAGTTGAGCTGCAGGAGTTGCTTGCATATTTTTGAGATTAATCCTTTGTCTCTTGCTTCGTTTGCTATTATTTTCTCCCAATCTGAGGGCTGTCTTTTCACCTTGCTTATAGTTTCCTTTGTTGTACAAAAGCTTTTAAGTTTCATTAGGTCCCATTTGTTTATTTTTGCTTTTGTTTCTAAAATTCTGGGATGTGGGTCATAGAGGATCCTGCTGTGATTTATGTCGGAGAGTGTTTTGCCTATGTTCTCCTCTAGGAGTTTTATAGTTTCTGGTCTTACATTTAGATCTTTAATCCATTTTGAGTTTATTTTTGTGTATGGTGTTAGAAAGTGTTCTAGTTTCATTCTTTTACAGGTGGTTGACCAGTTTTCCCAGCACCACTTGTTAAAGAGGTTGTCTTTTTTCCATTGTATATCCTTGCCTCCTTTGTCGAAGATAAGGTGACCATAGGTTCGTGGATTTATCTCTGGGCTTTCTATTCTGTTCCATTGATCTATATTTCTGTCTTTGTGCCAGTACCATACTGTCTTGATGACTGTGGCTTTGTATAGTCTGAAGTCAGGCAGGTTGATTCCTCAAGTTCCATTCTTCTTTCTCAAGGTTACTTTGGCTATTCGAGGTTTTTTGTATTTCCATACAAATTGTGAAATTATTTGTTCTAGTTCTGTGAAAAATACCGTTGGTAGCTTGATAGGGATTGCATTGAATCTATAGATTGCTTTGGGTAGTATAGCCATTTTGACAATATTGATTCTTCCAATCCATGAACACGGTATGTTTCTCCATCTGTTTGTGTCCTCTTTGATTTCTTTCATCAGTGTTTTATAGTTTTCTATGTATAGGTCTTTTGTTTCTTTAGGTAGATATACTCCTAAGTATTTTATTCTTTTTGTTGCAATGGTGAATGGTATCAGTTTCCTTAATTTCTCTTTCTGTTTTCTCATTGTTAGTGTATAGGAATGCAAGAGATTTCTGTGTGTTAATTTTATATCCTGCAACTTCACTGTATTCATTGATTAGCTCTAGTAATTTTCTTGTAGAGTCTTTAGGGTTTTCTATGTAGAGGATCATGTCATCTGCAAACAGCGAGAGTTTCACTTCTTCTTTTCCTATCTGGATTCCTTTTACTTCTTTTTCTGCTCTGATTGCTGTGGCCAACACTTCCAAAACTATGTTGAATAGTAGTGGTGAGAGTGTGCACCCTTGTCTTGTTCCTGATTTCAGGGGAAATGCTTTCAATTTTTCACCATTGAGGGTGATGCTTGCTGTGGGTTTGTCATATATAGCTTTTATTATGTTGAGGTATGTTCCTTCTATTCCTGCTTTCTGGAAAGTTTTAATCATAAATGGATGTTGAATTTTGTCAAAGGCTTTTTCTGCATCTATTGAGATAATCATATAGGGTTTTGTTTTAATCCTCTTAGGGATGTGTGTGTGTGTGTGATGTTCCAAACATCACTGGAGTTCTAGATTTCACAATTATATTTCATTTTGTGAAGTTTTATTTTTTTTTAAAAAAAGAGTGCTATTTGTTTCTTTTATTTCTTTAAATACTTTATACATCACTAGTCTATAATTTATAACTGACAATTACAGCATCTTCAACAGTTCTTGGCATCTGTTTTTCTATTGTTTTTGCTGATTCTTAAGATGTTCTATCTCTTTGAGTGGTTAGGTCTTTGATAAGATATTATTATTTGGTTCTGGTCTGCGGGACCCTTGTAGGTCTAAATTCAGGATGCCTCTTCTCCAGGGAGAGTTTGCTTCTGCTTCTGTCAAGAACAGTGTCAACTACATGGGAGTCTGGGCTCAATACAGGCCACTGGTTCAAACTTATGCCTTTCAGCTGCCTCAAAGCCTGGTATCCCCATGGTAATACTGCTCCAGGCAATGTCCTTGGACTTTCTCTTGCTTACCATTCCCAAAACTATCCTCTTACTCTTTGAAGGGCTGAGTAGAATTGTGAACCTAGAAATAAGTGTTTCAAATGTGTCCTATTCTAATTCCATTTTGGGGGTAGTGAGAAGGGGTTCTCAGAGCATCTACTAGCTATCAATCATAATACCAAAACATATCAATACTACATTTCATCTCCTCCATTTCTTCTTCATTTCCTTAAGGAGTATCTCATGTTCATCTTGCTCATCACTAATTTTCTGTAGTGCCTCTCTGACTTTATTTGTACTTATACATATTTTATTTCTGCCCTTTATTCAAAAACTTTTATGACAAGCTACTCTGACATTTTCATCAACTTTTTATTTGTATCTGCCTCTCATAACTTTTTCTCATTTAAAACTGTAGTCTTATCAATTCTTTGTTCATTTCTTATATCTTAGAGGTCATATTCTCTTAAATTTTATTGAGAACACAAGAAATGGTTCGGTCTAAATTAGATGTCTGTATTTGGAAACACTGCCTCAAAGTATGTATGTTAAACCTACATACTATTTTCTGCTAATGCTGTAGATAATATTAGTTATCCCTTCTATTATTTATCCTTGAAATAAGAGCTACCTTTAAGCAAGCATAATACTCATCAAGAGAGAGATAAAGATGAAGATAAAGCTTTTCCTTCTTAACTGTTATCACTGTACCTTAATTATTGTTCTAATCCTCTTGCCAGATATTAAACTAGAGAACTAGTATATAAATATACTGACTAGTCAAATTTTACTGGAGTACAAAGTGTTCTGAAACAGAGAATCTTGGACCCAGTGTGTATTAGTCAGAATTCTCCAGAGGAATAGAATCAATAGGATATATATAGATATATAAGAGAAGAATTATTATGGGAATTGGCACACACAGTTATAGAGACTATGAAGATACACTGTTGGCTGATATGCCATCTGCAGGCTAGAGAGACAGGAAAGCTAGTGGTATATTTTGGTATGATTCTAAAGACCTGAGAACCAGGTGAGCCTATGGTGTAACATTTCTGTCCTATTTGCTGCTGATTCAATATCTTAATGCTTTGCAATACTTGCCCACTTCAACACTTCTTTGTGTTTTGATACTGGAAATTTTCTATTGGAATAGGTATGGGAAGAGAGAATGATGGGAAGATAGAAGGTGAAGAATAAAATTAACTCAGTAAGGAAATAAGTCCATGGAGTTGCAAAGAGTCATATATGATTGAGCAACTAACACACACAAGGGAATAAGGCAGAAGAGGGACCACTGCCTGGATTTCTGGCTAGTATCGATTCTGGGGCTTCTAAACTAGATGGAAGACTATACTGTGGGAAACTGCATGCCCCTGCAGTTCTTCATACCAGTCAGGAGATTTTACTTTGAGCAGCATTGCTGTCAATATAAACTGCAGATTAGTGGTTTCTTATTGCACTTTATAGATCTTAAATTAGTGTTAATTCTTTTCAGATTCTCCCGGTAACTTACCACGCTTTACATACTCACCAGTAATGCACATGGATTACATTTTCCCATATAATTGCCAATACTTGTTATCTTTTTAAAAATTATAACCATCCTGGTTGATGTGAAATGATACACCATTATGAAGCAAAGCACATTTGATTTGAGTTTCTTTAATGACTAATCATGTTGAGCAGATTTTCACATAGGTATGGGCCATTATTATATCTTCTCCATAGGGATGCATATCTGAGTTCCTGATCCTGCCCCACTTTTTTTGGCTGCACTGCACAACTTTTCACACTGCGGATCAGACCTGGGCTCTCTGCAGTAAACACACAGGGTCCTAACCACTGGACTGCCAGGGAATTCCTTTGACCCATTTTTAACTTGAGGTGTTTGTCTTTTGTTGTTGAATTGTGAGAGTTCTTGAATATTAAACCCTCATCAAATATGTTGTTTGCAAATATTTTCTCATTCTGTAGGCTGTCTTTTCCCTTTATTAATAATGTCCTTTGATGCATAAAAGTTTATAGTATTGGTGAAGTCCAATTTATCTACATTGTTGTTGCTGTTGTTTGTTCTTTTGCTGTCAAATCTAAGAATCTACTGCCAAATTCAAGGTCATGAAAATATCCTCATGGTTTCTTCTAAGAGGTTTATGATTTTAGCTCTTATATTTACATTTCTGAACCATTTTGAGTTTCTTTTTGTATATTTTATGAGGCAGAGGTACACCAATTCTTTGCATGTGGAAATTTATCCTAGTACCATTTGTTGAAGAAACTATTCTTTTCCCTCATTGAAAGGACTTGGCACCCTTGTCTGAAATCAATTAGCCATAAATGTATGGGTGTATGTCTGGACTCTCAATTTTACTCCACAGTTCTATTTCTATCTTTATGGCATTAACACATTCTTTTGATTATTGTAGTTTTGTGGTAACTTTTGAAAGTGGAAAGTATTACTATTTCAACTGTATTCTTTTTTCAAGATTGTTTTGACCATTTAGAGTACCGTGCGATTCCATATGAATCTGAGGATGAGTTTTTTCATTTCTGTGGAAAAGGCTGTGGGGATTTTGGCAGGAATTAAATTGACTCTGTAGATCACTTTGGGCAATACTGCCACCTAAATAGTATTAAAACTTTCAATCCATACAAGTGGAATGTCTTTCCTATGTCTGTCTTTTATAATGTTTTTCAGGCATGTTTTGCAGCTGTCAGTGTTCAAATCTTTCACTAATTTGAATAAATAGGTTTCTAGTTATTTTATTCTTCATATACTATTGTAAATAGAATTGCTTTGATTTTTTTCAGGTTGCAGTTTCCTGGTAATATAATAGGTTTCTTTGTGTTAATACTGTACTCTGCAATTTTGGTGAATGTGTTTATTATCTTGAGTAGCTTTCCTATGGATTCCTTAGAGTTTTCTATGTATAGGCTACCTCAGAAATATTGCAGATTCAGTTCCAGATGGCCACAATAAAATGATTATTACAATAAAGCAAGTCACATGTATTTTTTTGAATTCTCAGTACATAAAAACCTATGTATTATACTATCCTGTAGTCTGTTAGGTGTGTAATAGCATTATGTCTAAAACACCAATGTGCATTACTTAATTTAAAAATAGTTTATGGCTAAAAAATACTAATCATCATCTGAGCCTTCAGTGAGACATGATCTTCTTCTAGTGATGATCTTGCCTCAATGTTGATGGTTGCTGACTAATCAGAGTGGTGGTTCCTGAAAGCTGGAGTGACTATGTCTATTCCTTAAAATAAGATGTTGATTGACTCTACATTTCACAAGTGAGTTCTCTGTATCATCAATGCTGTTTGGTACCCTTTAACTCACAATTGATCTTCTTTCAAAATTAAAGTCAATCTTAAACCCTGCAGCTGCTTTACCAACTAAGGTTATATAATATTCTAAATCATTTGTTGCTATTTTAGCAATCTTTTTTTTTTTTTTTTATTTTAGCAATCTTAACAGTATCTTCACCAGGAATTGATACCATCTTAAGAAACCACCTTTTCTGCTCATCCATAAAAAGCAACTCCTCTACTGAAGTCCTGAACTCTTCTAAGTCATTGATAAAGGTTGGAACCTTGTTAATGTTGATATTCTCATGAACCACAAGTGTCCTTAATGGCATCTAGAATGGTGATTCCTTTCCAGGTTTACAGTTTCCCCAGATCCATTACAGGGACGGCAGGTAGGTGGCACAGTGGTAAAGAATCTACCTGCCAATGCAGGGGACTCAAGTCCCATCTCTGGGTGAGGAAAATCCCCTGAGGTAGGAAATGGCAACTCACTCCAGTATTCTTGCCTGGAAATATTCATAGACAGAGGAGCCTGGCGGGCTACAGTCCATGGGGTTGCACAAAAACAGACACAACTGAGCACACATGTGACAGAAACCATTAGAGAAAATATCTATGGTGATTAAAGCCTAACAAAATGCATTTCTTACACAATACGACTTGAAAATCAAAACTGCTCCTCGATCCATGGCCTAGAGAGCGAATTTTGTGTCTGTAAACATGTACATCTCCATCAGAGCTCCTAGGTGACCAGATGCATTGTCAATGAGCAGTAATATATTAAAGGAATTTTTTTTCTGAGCAATAGTTCCCAACAGTAGGTTTAAAACATTCAGTAAACCATGTTGTAAACATGTTTAAGAGTATTTTGTTTAATTTCGATAGATGGTGGCTGGGACTGAGGTCACCTGAAGCATTAATCCCTCTTATATTTTACACCTAAGCTGGGAAAATGCAAAAGCTAGAACAGCAATTGAGAATTTCTGTCTCTTTGTAACCTCTCCAAGTGGTCTCTCTAGCACAGCAACTTCAGGAAAGTCAGACTTCTTTTGGGCTTCTGAGATGTAAGGATGTATATAACAAGGAAGAATGAGGAGCAAACTTTAACTCTTTGATGTCCTAGATTCAGAAGTCATATAGCATCACTCTTTCCCTCTAAGTGTCAGAGCAGTCACAAGCTCTGACCAAATTCAAGGGGAAGAACAGTGTCTTTATTTTATCATTGTCCCACTTAAGAAGAGCTAGTAATATGAGAGATATTTTTGTGGTCATCTACTTAGTTAAATGCAATATGAGATTGTGATAATAGTAACATCATTCTGAACTCCAAATCTTTTTAGTATATATAATAAAGAATTTTTGATATGTAAAATAATAAACTTATGGCAGTGGGACAACACAACCAATCACTTCTGGAGCATTATTAATCATTTTGGTCTCTATCTCAAATCATGTATTTGAATAAATTATATTTGTCTATGCTATATTCATCGAAATGGATCACTGAAAAAGCAAGAGAGTTCCAGAAAAACATCGATTTCTGCTTTATTGACTATGTCAAAGCCTTTGACTGTGTGGATCACAATAAACTGTGGAAAATTCTTAAAGAGATCAGAATATCAGACCATCTGACCTACCTCTAAAGAAATCTGTATGCAGGTCAGGAAGCAACAGTTAGAACTGGACATGGAACAACAGACTGGTTGCACCCTGCTTATTTAACTTACATGCAGAGTACATCATGAGAAATGCTGGGCTGGATGAAGCACAAGCTGGAATCAAGATTGCCAGGAGAAATATCAACGACCTCAGATATGCAGATGGCACCACCCTTATGGCAGAAAGCAAAGAGGAACTAAAAAGCCTCTTGATGAAAGTGAAAGAGGAGAGTGAAAAAGTTGGCTTAAAGCTCAACATTCAGAAAGCTAAGATCATGGCATCCAGTCCCATCCCTTCATGGCAAATAGATGGCGAAACAGTGGAAACAGTGGCTGACTTTATTTTTCTGGGTTCCAAAATTACTGCAAATGGTGACTGCAGCCATGAAATTAAAAGACGCTTACTCCTTGGAAGGAAAGTTATGACCAACCTAGACTGCATATTAAAAAGCAGAGACATTACTCTGCCAACAAAGGTCCGTCTAGTCAAGCCTATGATTTTTCCAGTAGTCATGTATGGATATGAGAGTTGGACTATAAAAAAAAGCTGAGCGTCGAATAATTGATGCTTTTGAACTGTGGTGTTGGAGAAGATTCTTGAGAGTCCCTTGGACTGCAAGGAGATCCAACCTGTCCATCCTAAAAGAAATCATTCCTGAATATTCATTGGAAGGACTGATGGTGAAGCTGAAACTCCAATACTTTGGCCACCTGATGCGAAGAGCTGACTCACTGGAAAAGCCCCTGATGCTGGGAAAGATTGAGGGTGGGAGGAGAAGGGGACAACAGAGGATGAGATGGTTGGATGGCATCACTGACTCCATGGACAAGGGTTTGGGTGGACTCTGGGAGTTGGTGATGGACAGGGAGGCCTGGCATGCTGCAGTTCATGGGGCTGCAAAGAGTCGGACACGACTGAGTGACTGGACTGAACTGAACTGATGCTACATTCAATAATATACAAAGCAATTTCAGTGTTATCGTGCAAATAAAAATAAAGTGACTACTTTTATAGTCTTCAATTACCCTATTACTTTCTTTAGTTTCTCTGGGCATAGATGTAGCTACACAAAGATAAACAGAATTAAGAATGGAGATACAGAAACTCAAATGTATAGTTAGGTTTGTTTATGTATTAATTTATAATTTACCTGGTCCTAACAAATTCAGGCCTTCCTTTCTTCAGACAAAGTTTACTGGTTGCAGCTATAAATACTGAGGAATAAACATATGAAAGGAGGACATGGAAACACAAAAATGTCAAATAAAACAAAAGGTCACGTAACTCATATGGATGTATACACTGCCTCATTCCATGTTAAGGACCTGAGTTTTCAAAAAGCTATGTAAGTGAAAAGATATTAACCTCGAGCATTCACAAATTCACATCCTCAATTATTCTGTTTGAAAAGAACAACAAAAAACAAAGCAAAAAGTGCTTTTATCATTATGTGTTGGTTTCTGAACTGGTGCAAAGTAGCATAAGAGGTAGTACCAGCTGGACGGATTTACACCGGGAAAGGCTTGGTAACTTCTGTAGAAGAAAGGACCGTGAGGCAAGAGAGAAGTGATGAGAAATACAAAAGTCCTCGTGTGCTGGATGTTAAAGTGGAGGATGGTTCACTGATGGATGAAGCAATTCACAACTGAGTTCTACTGAGGGGAACCTTGGTGAGACAGATGGGTGAAAAGAAGAGTTAAGAAGTGTTACACTGTGAGTGAATGGAACTCTAAAGAGGACTTTCATTTGAACTCCAATTAGAATTTAGATAACTGTTCAGTCTTCTTCGTCTATTAAATTGTCTTTTCTTTTGAATAGGATACCATGTTAAAACAGATCAGTAGATTAAAGAAATAATTGCTTTATTGTCTAATCAGTCTGGATTTTCAAGAAAGAGAAGCAATAACTCATGCTGCTGCTGTTAAGTTGCTTCAGTCATGTCCGATTCTGTGTGACCCCATAGACGGCAGCCCACCAGGCTCCGACATCCCTGGGATTCTCCAGGCAAGAACACTGGAGTGGGTTGCCATTACCTTCTCCAATGCATGAAAGTAAAAATTGAAAGTGAAGTCGCTCAGTCATGTCCGACTCCTAGTGACCCCATGGACTGCAGCCTACCAGGCTCCTCCATCCATGGGATTTTCCAGACAAGAGTACTGAGTTGAGTTGCCATTGCCTTCTC
The DNA here is from genome assembly GCF_023699985.2 of Odocoileus virginianus. NCBI lineage: Eukaryota > Metazoa > Chordata > Mammalia > Artiodactyla > Cervidae > Odocoileus > Odocoileus virginianus. The sequence continues at coordinate 17,875,527 of NC_069674.1, forward strand.
ACAGAAGACAGTAAAAAGAGCACTTAGCTGGGAATTATGAGATAGGAATTCTCATCTGGGTTCAGGCAGAACAAAGGTTCTTTCTGCCTTTAAATTGTTAAGATTCTGTCTTATTTTAGTTATAAAACAAAACCACCACAATATTGTAAAGAAATTAGCCTCCAATCAAAATAGATAAATTAATTTAAAAAAATAAAGATATATAAAACTTATCTATTTGGCCTTATGGTCTTACCACTTCCAAACACAAATTGCTTATAAATAAATGTGCAAGATTAATTATAAATACATTTCTCCAATTGGTGATCAATGATGATAAAATCTTAATTTCTCAAAAGAGTTCAGAATATACAGATATATATTATATACATGTATTATATATATAATAAGACATATATAATACTTATAAATATTGGTCTTTGAAAATAGGAAGTTTCTGGGAACTCAAGTTGACTTACAAAAGACTGTTTTTTCACCATGACAATGTCTATAAGTGAACCCGTTTCTCAGGCAAATTATCTGGCTCGCCTCAGCAATTCATCTTCACTTAACTGATCAGGAGAACTGAACCCATGTGGTTATTGTAGTTATCTGAGGGACCAATTCAATTGAATTTTAATTTGGTGTGTTTTAGCTCAATAGACATAGTTTAAGATGTCTGGGAGATTCACAGGGCAATTGTCCAAAGACTTTGTAAGTTATTATAGTCTTATTTGTTATGAATTATTTATCATTAAAGAAAATCTATTTGGAGCTAATTTTTTTTAGTAATTGATTTACTGTGCCTTGTAGACAGTTTTAAAATAATACTTGGGTCTACAACTGTTGCTAGCCTTTAGAAGCACAATGTGGCAAAACTCTCAATGAGGTAAGAATCAAATAACTGAGTTGTAGTCCTGCCTAAACTAACTTAAAAAAAGTTTCACTATTACTCTGAGTCCGGTTTCCTCATCAGTAAAATGAGAAGACTGAACAAGAGGACTGCTACATTTCTTTACACCTACAGCATTCGAGTATCATGCCCTCTTTTAATATGCTTGTTTTAAAATATATAAGTTGGCTCTGGAGGTAAAATTGATGCCAAAGTTGTGGTTACTGTCTACCTGCTCCATTCTTATGTCTCTCTAAACTTCCCAAATGAATCAGAAAACACCATAGTTGTTATATCAGGGCCCAGCCCACAGATCCATCCCATTTTTCACTATATAATATGCACAAATAGCTCTTTGGAAACTAATTTGCAATATTTATTGCTGATCTTAAAAGAGAGTTAATGCCAAAGAATAATCAAACTACCTCATAATTGCACTCATCTCACATGCTAGTAAAGTAATGCTCAAAATTCTCCAAGCCAGGCTTCAGCAGTATGTGAACTATGAACTTTCAGATGTTCAAGCTGGATTTAGAAAAGGCAGAGGAGCCAGAGATCAAATTGGCAACCATGGATCATTGAAAAAGCAAGACAGTTCCAGAAACACATCTATTTCTGCTTTATTCACTATGCAAAGTCTTTGTCTGGATCACAATAAACTGTGGAAAATTCTTCAAGAGATGGGAATACCAGACCACCTGACCTGCCTCTAGAGAAATCTGTATGTAGGTGAGGAAGCAACAGTTAGAACTGGACATGGAACAACAGACTGGTTCCAAATCGGGAAAGGAGTACGTCAAGGCTGTAGATTGTCACTCTGCTTATTTAACTTATATGCAGAGTACATCATGAGAAATACTGGGCTGGAGGAGGCACAACCTGGAATCAAGATTGCCAAGAGAAATATCAATGACCTCATATATGCAGATGGCACCACCCTTATGGCAGAAGAGCCTCTTGGTGAAAGTGAAAGAGGAGAGTAAAAGAGTTGGCTTAAAGTTCAACATTCAGAAAGCTAAGATCATGGCATCTGGTCCCATCCCTTCATGGAAAATAGATGGAGAAACAGTGGAAAAAATGGCTGACTTTATTTTTCTGGGCTCCAAAATCACTGCAGATGGTGACTGCAATCATGAAATTAAAAGCACTTGCACCTAGACAGCATATTAAAAAGTAGAGACATTAGTCTGCCAACAAAGTTCCATCTAGTCAAAGCTATGGTTTTTCCAGTAGTCATGTATGGATGTGAGAGTGGAACTATAAAGAAAGCTGAGCACCGAATAATTGATGCTTTTGAATTGTAGTGTTGGAAAAGACTGTTGAAAGTGCCTTGGACTGCAAAGAGATCTAACCAGTCCATCCTAAAGGAAATCAGTCCTGAATATTCACTGGAAGGACTGATGTTGAAGCTGAAACTCCAGTACTTTTGCCACCTGATGTGAAGAACTGACTCATTGGAAAAGCCCCTGATGCTGGGAAAGATTGAATGTGGGAGGAGAAGGGGATGACAGTGGATGAGATGGGCATCCCCGACTCAATGGACATGACTTTGAGTAAACTCAGGGAGTTGGTGATGGACAGGGAGGCCTGGTGTGCTGCAGTCCATGGGGTTGCAAAGAGTCAGACACAACTGAGCAACTGAACTGAATTGACTGAAAAGAGAGGGAAAAAAAATCTAGATCAAAGTATAGAAGATCTGCACAGACAATAAGAGAAAAAATCATAGAATATGGAATCTATTTTTAAAATGCAAGTCTACAAAAAACCCTTTGATTTTGACAATCAAAAGAGTCATATGTGCATTCTGACCAATTTTTTTTCTTTCTTTTACTTAAACTATAGATATATTTTCTCTTATATTGGGTATAAGCTTACTTTGGCTCTCCCTGGAAACCTGTGTACCTAGTAAGAACAATAAAAATGAATTAAAATGTATACATTTGGGTATTGTAAATACTACAGGCTTCCCTGGTGGTTCAGTACTAAAGAATCTGCTTGCCAATGCAGGGGCTGTGGGTTCTATCCCAGGTCAGAAAGATTCCCCTGGAGAAGGAAATGGAAACCACTCCAGTATTCTTGTCTGGGAAATTCATGGACAGAGGAGCCTGGCAGGCTATAGTCCATGGGGTTGCAAAAGGGTTGGGTTGTTTACTTCATGAGTAAACAACAACAACAAAAATAAGTAATATACTATTATGAAAAAAAAAAAATCAATGTTGCATGTGGAGCATGAACTGATATATTAGACATACACAATTAACATCAGTGTGTTCTCAAAATGACTATTTTGTTTGTTGTTGGGAAAAGTGGATGAATGATTTTGAAGGTTAATACCAAGATCTACACACCCAGGTATCCCTTATTACTCCCCTTATACTACCCTTACAGTAGTACCCTTACTAACCTTACCCCTTATTACTACCCCTTATTACTCCCTTCTCCCAACAGTTTATTCCCACCTGACCTGATCCATTAGCAGTGCTATTTAATTGAGTTTAGGCAGAGGAACGGAGAAGGCAATGGCACCCCACTCCAGTACTCTTGCCTGGAAAACCCCGTGGACGGAGGAGCCTGGTGGGCTGCAGTCCGTGGGGTCACTAAGAGTTGGGCACGACTGAGTGGCTTCACTTTCACTTTCCACTTTCATGCATTGGAGAAGGAAATGGCAACCCACTCCAGTGTTCTTGCCTGGAGAATCCCAGGGACGGCAGAGCCTGGTGGGCTGCTGGCTATGGAGTCGCACGACTGAAGCGACTTAGCAGCAGCAGCAGCAGGTAGAGGAAATGCTTTTCCTCCAAAAAATATTCAATGGCAGACAAAGCCAAGGAGTATGAACTCTTAACTTACATTACACAAAGAAACATTTTCTGTCTCAACCAGCATTTCTACACTGGTCCATTACATAGCAACTTCATTTCTTTAGCATGGCTAATTCATTTCAATGTATGACAAAAACTACTGTAATGATGTAAAGTAATTAGCCTCCAACTAATAAAAATAAATGGAAAAAAAATAAAAAAATAAAATAAAATAAAATAAAAATAAAAATTAAAAAAAAAAAAAGAAAATAGTTTGACTCCTCCTTCATGTTTCCTCCATCGTTTTCACACACACACACACACACACACACACACACACACACACAGAATTAGAGAAGAAATGTCACAAAGGAGGAGGAGAAACTCACTGATGCCTGATGCAGCTGGAAATGTATTTACATCAAACAGACATTCAGAAGTTATACAACCGGAACATTTATGTTGCTAAGATTCCATGGTTTAGTTAAGCAATATCAGCCTCCTGGGCTTCCCAGGTGGCACTAGTGGTAAAGAACTGCCTGTCAATTCAGGAGACACAGGAGATGTGAGTTCAATCCCTGGGTTGGGAAGATCCCCTGGAGGAGGGCAGAGCAACCTACTCCAGTATTCTTACCTGGGGAAACCCAGGAGCAGCAGAGCCTGGTGGAATAAAATCCATGGGGTCACAGACTCAGACATGGCTGAAGCGATTGACCTCACAGCATGCCCCAGCCTCCCAACAGCATGATTCAAACTTCTGTTACTGTGGTCTATTAACTCTAAGGAACTATCCTAACTATAAAGTACGAACTATCCTACTGGCTCTGAAGTCCAGAAATCACTATGCAAATAACAAGTGCACACTGGTGAGCAATCACGTCACTGCTTTTAAAATATGTCGGTGATTGGCCACTGTGCATCTGTTTTTGGCTCACTCACAGACAACAAAGCACTCAGTTGTGCTGTTTCCTTGTCTCTCAGTTGTGTTGGGAGACATAACTCCTCCAAGTGGTTGTCTCCCTCTCTCCCAGATATTATACAAAAGCGGCAAAAGACAAAAGTGCAGCAAAGTGAAAGGGGGTGAGGTGAGACACAGACCTTCAGTTTAGCATAAATGGAGTCACAGAAGAAACAGCAGATCATGAGAACACTGACTCTAGATGTGCAGCCAGAGGAACTTAGTGAAGGTCAACTTTTAATCACAAAAGAGGAATATGGTTGTGCCAGAAAGGATGCAGATGTCTCAGAGAAAGTGGCACCTGCAAAAAACCTCCCATTAAAGATTCTGTCACAAGTTTCATAATATTGAAAGGATAAAATGTTAGACGTCAATCCAAAATTAAAATGGAGCATGACAATTTACTTAGGCATTGAAAAGGTACTTGCTCTGTAACGTAAGTTACATGATGAGAAGAAAAAGGCAAGCACTGCTCAAATTAAGGGCATTCAAATTAACCTTTGAAAGAATTAATTCTCAAGATTTCTAAAATCTTAAATCATAGTGTAATAAGTAAATACATGTCTAGTGTAATATTTAGATAAATAATGAATATTTTATTTATTTAAATTTATAAAAGTTAAAGTTTAAATTTTTATAGTTATAATTGCAATACATAACTTAAATTTTTTAATTTAATAAAAATTCTATAATTTTATAAAGTTATAGGCAACAAACACATTTACTAAATAAATATTTACTTTTTATCACTTTCCTATACGTTTATGACTAACAGTTTTTTAGTGTGTTGACAAATATTCTTTAAGGCTAAACAGTTATGATTTTTCCCATTGGTTAACACTGTTGTGCACAGTTTCGGATTGCATAGTCACTTTTGTGGTCCTAACCTACTGTGCAAGGTGAAGACAGCCTGTGTTTAAAATTGTAATTAGCTGCTTCACTCCTTCCTCTCCTTTAGTCCCAACTCCTTCAGGCAGCGGCATTTACTTCTACTTGTGGCTTGTGATATTTATTTCCACATTTTCAAAAATGTGCTATAAGTGCTTTTTCTTGACTCATTTCAATCTTTGCTTATTTTTTTACCACCTTCTTTTGGGTTCTTTTTTACAACACTGTAGTATTTCACTGCTGTGTAGTACTTTTTTCATTGAGTAAAATACAGCTTGTTTATTTGTTCTATACTTGATGGGCAGTTGGGTATATACCTGTTTCTATGTATATAAATAAAGCTTTTCAGAACTTTCTTTTATATGTATTTTAATATGATTTGACATTGACAACTGAAGAATCAATATTTTATTCGCACAGCCATAAATTTATTTTTGACTAAATTTACTTCAGAAACCTTAGTTTTTTTTTTTTACTGTACATAAAATTAAATTAATATAGTGAATTCCAGCATACATATCAGCTTTATACACCATATGGAATATAACAAATTTGTGCCTTAGTGTTTGCTGGTAACAATTTGTTTCTAAAATTACATATAAAAAAGTTATATTTATCTTCACTAGTGCTTTCTTTTTTTTATCATATCATGGACCTGATTTCTTGGTCCTTCCTGGTTCTGCTTTACAAAGTGACAACAGAAGGTCCATCTGACCAGTTAGCATTTGGCTTTGGCTGATATGATGTTCAAAATTATATTTTAATACCCAATTGATCTAGACTTTTAATTATCTAGCTTTTAATTATCTCCTAATATTAAAAATCTAAATATATATTAATGATTAATGTATATATTATATATGCATTTCTCCTTATAAGCTATCTCTTATGGAATATAAAAATTATCAATAGAATATTAAATGAACATGTTATTGAAGACTGAAGTAGGACGACAAATCACACTCCTTCTCCATGCTACCCCATCACCAAGAGCAGCATTAGTTGAGAGATATTGATGTCAATTCCAGTTGAGCTATTTCAAATCCTGAAAGATGATGCTCTGAAAGTGCTGAACTCAATATGCCAGCAAATTTGGAAAACTCAGCAGTGGCCACAGGACTGGAAAAGGTCAGTTTTCATTCCAATCCCAAAGAAAGGCAAAGCCAAAGAATACTCAAACTACTGCACAATTGCACTCATCTCACACACTGGTAAAGTAATGCTTAAAATTCTCCAAGCCAGGCTTCAGCAATACGTGAACTGTGAACTTCCAGATGTTCAAGCTGGTTTTAGAAAAGGCAGAGGAACCAGAGATCAAATTGCCAACATCTGCTGGATCATTGACAAAGCAAGAGAGTTCCAGAAAAACATCCATTTCTGCTTTATTGACTATGCCAAAGCCTTTGACTGGGTGGATCACAATAAACTCTGGAAAATTCTGAAGGAGATGGGAATACCAGACCACCTGACCTGCCACTTGAGAAACCTGTATGCAGGTCAGGAAGCAACAGTTAGAACTGAAAATGGAACAACAGACTGGTTCCAAATAGGAAAAGGAGTACGTCAAGGCTGTAGATTGTCACCCTGCTTATTTAAGTTATATTCAGAGTACACCATGAGAAATGCTGGGCTGAAGGAAGCACAAGCTGGAATCAAGATTGCTGGGAGAAATATCAATAACCTCAGATATGCAGATGACACCACCCTTATGGCAGAAAGTGAAGAAGAACTAAAGAGCCTTTTGATGAAAGTGAAAGAGGAGAGTGGAAAAGTTGGCTTAAAGCTCAACATTCAGAAAACTAAGATCATGGCATCTGGTCCCATCATTTCATGGCAAATAGATGGGGAATGTATGGATATGAGAGTTGGACCATAAAGAAAGCTGAGCACTGAAGAATTGATGCTTTGGAACTGTGGTGTTGAAGAAGACTCTTGAGAGTCCCTTGGACTGCAAGGAGATCCAACCAGTCCATACTAAAGGAGATCACTCCTGAGTATTCACTGGAAAGACTGATGCTGAAGCTGAAACTCCAATGCTTTGGCCACCTGATGCAAAGCATTGACTCATATGAAAAAACTCTGATGCTGGGAAAGATTGAAGGCAGGAGGAGAAGGGGATGACCAAGGATGAGATGGTTGGATGGCATCACTGACTCAATGGACATGAGTGTGAGTAAACTCCGGGAGCTGGTGATGGACAGGGAAGCCTGGTGTGCTGCAGTACATGGGGTTGCAAAGAGTCAGATACAACTGAGCAACTAAACTGAAGGGAACTGGAAAAACCATAGCTTTGACTATATAGATGTTTGTCAGCAAAGTGCTGTCTCTGTTTTTTAATACATTGTCTAGGTTCATCATTGCTTTCATTCCAAGGGGCAAGCATCTTTCAATTTTATCACTGCAGTTACCATCTGCAGTGATTTTGAAGCCCAAGAAGAGAAAATCCATCACTGCTTCCATTTTTTCCCCTTCTATTTGCCACTAAATGATGTGACTGGATGCCATAATCTTTGTTTTTTGAATATTGAGTTTTAAGCCAGCTTTTTCAGTCTCCTCCTTCACTCTCACCAAAGGTTTTTTAAGTTCCTTTTCACTTTCTGCCATTAAAGTGGTTTCATCTGCATATCTGAGCTTGTTGATATTTCTCCCCAGAATCTTGGTTCCAGCTTGTGATTCATCCAGCCCAGCATTACGCATGGTATACTCTGCATATAAGTTAAATAAGCAGGGTGACAGTACACCTTGTCATACTTCTTTCCAAATTTTGAACAAGTTTGTTGTTTCATGTCCAGTTATAAGTGTTGCTTCTTGACCTGTGTCCATGTTTCTCAGGAGACAGGTAAGGTGGTCTGGTATTCCCATCCAAGAATTTTCCACAGATTGTTGTCATCCACATAGTTAAAACCTTTAGCATAGTCATTGAAGCAGAAGTTGATGTTTTTCTGGAATTTCCTTGCATTATCTATGATTCAATGGGGACAAAACGGCTGCAATTAGTACTTCCATTAAAAAAAAATGATAAAATGGGAGGCACATAGAATCATTGGTCACAGCAATTCTGGAACTTTGCTGGGCAAATGATCACTCATCTGAAAAACAGCTTCTTAATCAACTGTCCTTCATGACTCTTATCTCCACTCTATGGAGCCAGGGGTCATATCTTTCTTTCTTCCCCTTCATTCACTTCTGAAGAGGGCCCTGAAGAATATACCTTTCCAGTAGACTGAGCTGCTTCCTCACATTTTTGGTCTTCTAAGTTTGCCCAGGTGATCAGTCAGTTCAGTTCAGTCTCTTGGTCATGTCTGACTCTTTGTGACCCCACGCACTGCAGCATGCCAGGTTTCCCTGTCCAACACCAACTCCCAGAAATTGCTCAAATTTATGTCCATCAAGTCAGCAATGCTATCCAACTATCTCGTTCTCTGTCGTCCCCTTCTCAGGTGATAGTTTCACCAAATATTTGCTGTTACATAGTATACATCATATTTTTACAGTCATATTTTTACATTTTAATTTATTATTCATTTTATTTTTTGGCCAAACCACTCAGCACACAGGATCTTAGCTCCCTGACCATGGATCCAACCCATGACCCCTGCAGTGGAAGCATGAAAGCTTAACCACTAGACCCCCAGGGAAGTGGCCCTTTAGAGTCTTCTATAATGGTTCCTTACGGCCTGCCACATAGGCAGATTTTTTTGTAACAGCTTTGCGGTAGTGCCAATTTCTGTATCAGTCGGCTGTTCCAGTGTAACAAACATCTACAAAATCTCAGTGGCATATAACAATAAGTGTTTATGTAAACTATATCTCTATAAACTCTCTTTGGGTTGGTAATAAGTTCAAACTCCTATTCTACCTTTAAGCCTGGCTCTGGTTCACATTATCTGAGAATGTTCTCAATTCTGGTAGTAGAACTCAATACCATCACTCTTTTCAATTCCAGATATAGTATATATATGGCTTCGTTCTGAGTCTAGGTCTTCACGTTTCCATTCTCTTTCATAGAGATGCTCACCTTGAATCTGAGCATTCCTTTTTCTTTTTATTAGTTTTTAAAACATATCTCTCATTGTAATAAATTATAGAGTATAGTAATTTCTTCAATAACTCTTTCTGCCATTTTGAAATATGTGAAAGGTAAAGGAGAAAAGGAAAGATAAACCCATTTGAATGCCGAGTCATAATTATATACACATTTAAACACACACATACAAGGACTTCCCTGGTGCCTAAGTGGTAAAGAATCTGCCTGCCAATGCAAGAGCTGTGGGTCCAATCCCTGGGTCAGGGAAGATCCCCTGGAGAAGGAAATGGCAACCCACTCCAGTATTCTTGCCTGAAACATCCCATGGATAGAAAAGCCTGGCAGTCTACAAGTCCATGGGATAGCAGAGTCAGACATGACTTAGTGACTAAACAACAAACACATACACACATACATACACATACACACACACAGACACACTCCACCTTTAAAGTATTGATCTTTCAAATTCAGTACCTTTGCAATAAGATAGATTTAGGGTACTATGTAGGCAGACCTTTACCAATGAGCATTCAAGTGAATACACAGGCAAAATGATATTAGTGGAGTTATTAGTCTTAAAATGTCTTATTGAATTTTAAAGCTTAAAATAACATCATAAAAATAATTTGTCATTAATAAAATATATATTGGCCTTCATTTTATTTGATATCATGTTTCCAAAAAATGTTAGCTAATTGTATTATTAGGATAAATAAGAATATGAGGTGCAATCTAGTCTAAAAAATGTGACAATCTATTTTCAAGATTTTTGGGGAATTAAATTTTGCAGCAGATGTTTACATACAATATACTGCTTTCAAATGGTGCTTATTTGATTCCTGGAGTAAAATGTATCAGATTTCCCCCATTTGGAAGAGCTTATTCATTCTCTGGAATAACTCCAAGTATCTTAGATAATTTCTTCCATAATTTCCAAGTTTAAAGATATTTTGATCATTTTTACTAAATTAGTAGTTTAACCTGAAAAGCAATATTTTGGTGTAAAGAGATCAGATTTTAATGTTAGACCAATCTGTGATCTAAAATTCAACTTTGTTGTTTTTTAATTGTGTGAACTTGGGCAACATTAATTTCTCCAAGTTTTATTTTTATTTGTTAAATAGAGACGACAATGACTATCTAACTTCCAGTACTTGGGTGGTTTAATTGAGATAATGAATATAAACTTTATAACATGAGTCTGGTATGGAGTTGATAGTCAATATGTGTTAGTTTCAGTGTTTGTTTATCCCACATTTGCGAGATTTCATCCTAAAATGCAAATGTGACAATTATGTGCTTCTTCTTACAGTCATTCTTAATGAGTAAGATTATGCTTACCAGCTCTTGTACCCCTTCATGTCAGAACAACAAAAACTGGATCAAAAATAGATGATACTTCCTTATGTGTGCATATGTATTTCCATTTCTTATTTCAGCGTTGTATAAAAGGGGGGGGGTATTTTTAAGATAAGAGCTTGTAGGAAACAATACAGTTACTCAGTCATTCTGAAAGATGGCCCAGGAGGTATTGTTCTGCTTACATAGGCTCTACAAATAGATAATAATGCCATAATGAATATTTGTTCCAAGGAGATATTTTATACCTCAAACATATTAAATATAACAAATGCCAAATGGAATTAAAGAGATGGAACAAAACTCAGTACATTTGTTTCCAATCTAAACTCATCCCTGAGGTACTTTAGGACAGAATCAGAGGTATTCTGCCAAAAGAAAGTCTCCTTCTTTTAGCTCCACAAACACCATGTTATGTTATGCATACAGGTGCTTCTCTGTGAGCAGATCATCATTTATTTTGCAAATACAAATCAAGTAGAGAATGCTTGAGCAGGAAATGCTGAAGGTATTATTCTAATGCCAATTATTTAGGATGGGAACTTGCAAAAAATTGTCCTCTAGGAAAATACACACATATACACAAACTTGAAACAAGAAGACCTAGATTCAAATCCAAGCTTTAACTTTTCTACTAATATGACCATGAACAAATCAGTCTTTCCAAAATTCAGTTTCATTACTTCTAAAATACATAATTTTAACAGTATAACTTTATATGCCACATAGGTAGTAAATATTGAAACATATAGGTTACTCTCCTTTCTTCCTTGTTAAGATAATTTTATACCTCCCAAAGAAAATCCTTGGGCAGTTTCTATGATCAGTGAAAGAATTCAAGTTTCAAAATATCAACAATAGGTTTTTGTTCACACGTGTGACTCCTGCTTCTAGCATTTATATTACCTAATAATCAGATCAGTTGAAAATAATAAATTAAATATGGAATTAAATGATATCATCAAAGTAATATCATTTCAATTTGGTTTAATCTTGATTTTCATTTTCAAGCAAGTTAGAAAAACATATAAAATTTGAAGGTGTAGTATACAGCTCACTAAATGTTTGTCACCATATGATCCAGAAATTTTGCTCCTAGTTATATGTCCAGGAAAAGTGAAACTCTGTGCACACAAAAACTCGTACATGAATATTCAGTGATGTATTATTCAACACAGCCCCCAAATAGATATAATCCAAATGTCCATCAACTGATGAATGGATAAATAAAAAGAGTGTACCCATAAATGTTGTATTTTCAGTGACTCAGTCATGTCTGACTCTTTGTGACTCCATGGACTGGAGTCCACCAGGCTTCTCTGTCTATGGGATTCTCCAGGCAAGAATACTGGAGTAGGTTGCCATTCCCTTCTCCAGGGGATCATCCTGACCCAGGGATCAAACCTGGGTCTGCTGCACTGCAGGCAGATTCTTTACCATCTGAGCCACAGGGAAGCCCCTACAATGTTATATTATTCAGCAATAAAAAGAAATTGAGTGCTGATATGGGCTACATGGATGAATCTTGAAACATTTTTCTAAATGAAAGAAGCTATTCACAAAGGACCATAGATTGTACGATTTCACTAATATGAAATGTCCAGAACAGGAAAGACTCTATAGACAGAAACTATATTGCATAGGGTAAGGCGGGACAGTTAGAAGAATTGTGAAATTGGGGTGAAAGGGTGAAAGCTAAGGGGTATGGTGGGATTTTGGGGGGGAGGGTAATAAAACTGTTCTAAAATTGTGGTGATGAATGATCAACTCTTTGATTATATAAAAGCCATTGAATTATACACTAAATGGGTGATTCATATGTGAATTACGTCTCAATAAAGTTGTTAAATAAATAAAACATGATCTCTGCTTTAGGTGAAGCAGACACATTAATAAATAAATTATGATGGCTTCTGTTACAAAGATCCATTTCATTCATTCACTGGTTCTTTCATCATTCAGCTATTCAGTGAGCCTCTATTCCGTGTGAGGCACCATGCTGGGAACAGGACACATACACAGTGGTGAGCAAAACAGACACGGTTTCTGTTCTCCTGGAGACAGTCATTAGTAGCGCAATGACTGCTGCTCCATTGATTCTTTTTTGTTTGTTTAGATAAATGAGAGCATGAACCTATTAATTTCTGGGAGTTAATTCCCAGTTCCTGTGTTCTTAATGGAATTAATTTAATTAAGTTTCATATAAAATAGAAAAGTTCCTAATAACAGTATCTTTAGAAAGAGAGACATAGTCAAAAAAAAAGAAATAAGGAGCTTCACCTCAGAAAGTCATTGATGCTGGCTTGAAATGCAATCACCTTGGACCAGCTATATAGATTTTTTTTATGTTAAACAGTCAGAAATAGTAACAATTTGGAGTTCATGTGCAAAAATATAGGAATTTACATGATCAACTAAACAGCTTACATGCCACAATTTATGAAAACACTGAGTCTGTCACCACCTCTGTGCTGCAAAAACCTCCTTCATTAGGAAGAGGTAGATCAGTGCATTGATCAGTGTATTGATTCATTAGGAAAATGTAGATCAGCCAAAAAATTGATGCTTTTGAACTGTGGTGTTGGAGAAGACTCTTGAGAGTCCCTTGGACTGCAAGGAGATGGAACCAGTCCATCCTGAAGGAGATCAGTCCTGAGTGTTCATTGGAAGGACTGATGATGAAGCTGAAACTCCAGTACTTTGGCCACCTCATGTGAAGAGTTGACTCACTGGAAAAGACCCTGATGCTGGGAGGGATTGAGGACAAGAGGAGAAGGGGACGACAGAGGATGAGATGGCTGGATGTTATCACCGACTCCATGGGCATGAGTTTGAGTAGACTCTGGGGTTTGTGATGGACAGGGAGGCCTGGCGTGCTGCGATTCATGGGGTTGCAAAGAGTCGGACATGACAGAGCGACTGGACTGAACTGAACTGAGATCTGTGTATGTGCAGCTCTGCGCTTAGTTGCTCAGTCTCTCCACCTCTTGTGACCCCATGAACTGTAGCCTACCAGGCTCCTCTATCCATGGGGATTCTCCAGCCAAGAATACTAGAATGGGTTCCCGTGCTCTCCTCCAGGGTATCTTCCCACCCCAAGGACCAAACCCAAGTCTCCCACACTACAGGCAGATTGTTTGCCATCTGAGCCAGCAGGGAAGCCCAGGAATACTGGAGTGGGTAGCCTATCCCTTCTCCAGGGGATCTTCCCAACCAGGAATCGAACAGGGGTCTCCTGCATTGCAGGTGGATTCTTTACCAGCTGAACTACCAGGGAAGCCCAAATTAGTGTTTATTATGGTCCCAAGGACATCCTGGTGAGAAATGAAGATTTAGTGGGAGAGTCAACTCAAAATCTTGAATTTTCCTTTTCTCTATGTTAATTAGCTTATCCCAGTCAGAATCTGTACCTTCTTCCAAGATGGACAGGTCTGTTCATGTTTTATTTGTCCCATCCAGCTCTTCCTTCTATCATTCCAATTCACTCAGAAAACTAAGGGGAAATTAGAATGAATCTCAGTAAGAAAAGGGCATGGGACAAGGACTTATTTTAGTTTAAACTAAAAGGGATTTTACTGATGCTACATAAATAGGCTTATGAGGATATACTCTGTGGATATTTGGAATCAATGTACATCAAAGGAAACAACGATCCAGTTGACAGTATAATCTTGACATTTGGGAGAACTTGGTGTTCTGACCTCTGCTATGCCACAGCTGTGTGATGTTAGGCAAATTAACTCCTCAATACATTAGCTTTTCTCTTTTGGTTTTATTTTAGCTTATTTTAGCTTCAATCTTTTGATTGAAGGAATTGATCCAGAAGATTTTTCAGTTTGCTTTAGAACCAAACTTAGTATTTCCTTCATTATGTTACAGTTAACTTACAAATTCTTCTTATATATTTTGGAGTATAGATGAGGATTAAGAGTATAGGATTTATAATAGATTAGAACTGGAAATGAATGCATATTCTATTACTTATTAGAAAGCTGTTTGTGCCGTGGAAAATGTATTTATATGCCCCATCATCTCATCTATAGAGGAAGAAAAGACAATGACCTCATAAAGTTATTTTGAGGATTTTAAATGACACCTTATGCAAAAAGCACCTGGAATACACTATGTACTCAATAAATGAAAGCTATTACTATAATTGATCTAGACTAGATGAAAATACATTTTATGTAAAGTAGTCTGCTTGCCATCTTTGCTTTTATATTTCTCTTATATGCAAGGTGTCCATCTGATAGATTATAATATTTTATACATTATACATTATAATATATTCTTAATATGCTATCTGCCTCTAGTACAGGCTAGCCAGAAATGACTTCTAAACTATAGGACAATCTCTGAACCAATGAGTTGCTCCAAATATTTGACTGTTGCCTCCTCTCTGTGACATTCTTGAGAAGATGTCTATATTGACAATGTGGAAATATCACGGGGCAGGTGAGATGTGGAGAGGGAGAAGATAATGAGTTATGTAAAGAATACTAATCTAGAAGTTGGAAGAGAAAAAAATTAAAGAATGGAAATAGTGTAAAAAGGAATGCATTAGTTTTAATTCTCTATGTTGTTGTGTTTTTCAAGTCTTTTACAGACAGCAAAATTATTTTTATAATAGGAAAAATTATATAATATATATATATATATAAATATATCATTGTATGAACACAATATTTTAAAAATTCAAAGTAGCTCCTGAAGAGAGAAGAGCAGAGGCTAAGCAGATTTCTTTTCCTTTGTTTAATATCAGAACTAAGGCATGCACACGTATACATATACTTCACCACCATGCATATATTTAGAGAGATCAAACCAGTCAATCCTAAAGGAAATCAACTCTGAATATTCATTGGAAGGACTGATGCTGAAGCTCCAATACTCTGGCTACTTGATGTGAAGAGCCAACTCACTGGAAAAGACCCTGAGGCTGGGAAAGATTGAAGACGGGAGGAGAAGGGGCCACAGAGAATGAGAGATTGGATGGCATCACCAACTCAATGAATGTGAGTTTGAGCAAGCTCTGGGAGAGGGCGAAGGACAGGGAAGCCTGGCATGCTACAGTCCATGGGGTCGCTAAGAGTTGGATATGACTTAGCAACTGAACAATGCTTCCAAAAAAGAGGCACACATCTACATCTATTTACAGTTGAACATAGGTTTGTATTCACTAAACATAAAAATCCTTTCAATCAAATAGACACATACACAAACTCTTATTGATATTCATCCAAATGCACAGGCATGCAAACACTGTCGCCCACACTTGCAGAAAGAATTTGCAGCAGCTGAAACTAATGCTTTAGTGTTACTGAAAGGAAGAGAGGGATTGTTCTCACAACAATCTTTAAGTCTTTGTATGTACAGTGTTTGTTTGTTTCACTTTTAAAATCTGGATGTGTAAGGTAACCTAACTCACCACTAAAAAGCTTAGGATTTTCAAGCTAAAAAAATAAACATTATATAGTGAAATCAGTGTTATCATCTCCTTCCTAATGTTACATGCAATGACTTTCTAAGTGCTCTAGGACAGTGTAAAGTAATGAGCTTTCAGCCTCATTACAGCGGTTAGATGGGCTGGCCTCTGGGAAGCAGCAAGGGCAAGTGCCTGGGGTCCACAGAGGATGCTGAGGAAACAATGTCCTATTTGAAACAAAGTCTATAATCTTTGATTCTATAGACTTAAGAGTTCAAATGAGCAAGTTTCAGACATGCTAATGAAAGGTCCAAGAAAAATACCTGATGGGCATAAACATGATTTTAACCCAGCTGTTGCAATGGGTTAAAATAGCATTGATAGCAGTGGTACTCAAAAATCAGGTTCTTAAAATCATTTGGGGGGCTTCACAGATGGTGCACTGGTAAAGATGTACCTGCCAAGGCAGAAGATGCAAGAGACTGAGCGGGAAATGGAACAGAGGCAGATTTGATCCCTGGGTTGGGAAGATCCCCTGGAGTAGAAAATATCACCCCACTCCAGTATTCTTACCTGCAAAATTCCATGAACAAGGAGCCTGGTGGGTGACAGTCATGAGGTCACAAAGAGTCAGACATGACTGAGCACCACATACACACACACACCTGTAGAGCCTCTAATTTACTAGATCTGTAGTTGGTGCTGGAGAATTTGTCTTTCTATCAAATCCCTAAGTAGTAATGATGGTACTGGTCTGTGGACCACACTTGAGAATTATGCCTTAGAGAGAGTGATTAAAGGAGGGATGTATCGGAATCTTTCTGGGAGTGGAGTTGTGATCTGAGTGGACATATGTAATTTTGCAAAGTACTATAGAGGATTCAACTTTACTCCTCTCTCATTCCCAACCCGAACCCTCCAATCCTCCTTACCACTGGACTGACAACTAAATCCTGGACTAGGTCAATTAAGTGGCTTCAATCACAGAAGTGTATAATACTTTGAAAACTTCAGAAAATCATAAGTATGTATTATAGACAAAAATTTATTATGAAGTGATACACAAAATGGACAGAAGCCCATAGCAGTTGCTCATCATTGCCAAGCTAGCATAGACTTTGGAAATAAATACTGATTTCTTTTTTATGCTAATGTGAACTTAAAAGTATTGATTAAGTGATGTGAAAGTCATAAAGCAAAAGAAGGAAACATTTATGGGAAATTAGTGGCCAAGACCTGCTCTCTGGTAATGCTGCTAAGTTGTGTGGTCTTGGCTAATTACATCGGCTTCCATTCCACAGTAAGTAAAGGATAGTTGTAGGTGTCTTTAAGAGTGGAGAAAATGCATAGAGGAATTAGGACAAATTAAGGAAAAATCCAAATGACAGCAGAATGCCTTCCATTTAAGGCAAGAGAAAGAAACATCCAGAGGAAAAACTTAGGCTTCAGTGTCTGAAATCAAAGGAAACAGTTTTAGCTCCCAAAGCTGTAGCTATGGCACTGAGTCAATGATGTGGCTGATTGCTTCTATGCACAGAGTCGTCATGACTGATACTGGGCAAGTTGCTTAACCTCTTTTGGTCCCAGTTTCCTCATCTGTAAAATGAGGAAGTTGGAATAGATGATTTCTAAAGTCACTTACAGGCCCAACATTTTATGATACAGTGCTTGACTGGGAATGGATCCCCTTACGGGCTCCTGTGCACAGCCGTGTGTGACTTAAAACACTCCCGTGCAGGGTGCCAGCTTGTCTTCACAATGCAAAGTAAAAAGAGCTAGCTTTACACAAAACAGTGAAGTCATCCAAGTTTTATTTAACATTTTTCAAGTCTTTTTTAAACCTATCAAGCCCCGGATGGGGAATACATGTAAATCCATGGCTAATTCATTTCAATGTATGACAAAAACCACTGCAATGTTGTAAAGTAATTAGCCTCCAATTAATAAAAATAAATGGAAAAAATAAATAAATAAATAAATAAATTCCCTTTCAGGCAACCTGGGTTTCTTTGCATTCTCTTGTTTCCCTTTCTTCACACTTTGCTTTCAAAGGCATATTGGGCATTGGTAAGGATGCAGGCAATGTTTATTGAAAATTGACAACCTCTTTAAGGTACCAGTGGTTGTAGGTTGATTTGAAAAAAAAAAAAATGTTTAAAGTTAGATGATGACACTGAGACTTAGTGCAGACAACAGTTAAGAATCCAGGGGAAGCGCCTGGGGAATCAGGTTTAGAAATGCAAGCAAAACATTGGAAACGAATCCAAGAACTAACCCAAAAGACTAGCGATACTCTTGGTAAATCTGAATAAATGAAAACCTTGATCCTCAAACACATTCTCACATGATCCTGAAGAATATGAAACTATGTTGTCACAAAGGACTAAAAAAGCCCAAGCTTAGCTTTGGCAAAAAATATTGAAACAATTGTAACTACTTTGTCAAGGGGGTATATA
Organism: Odocoileus virginianus; assembly: GCF_023699985.2. Taxonomy (NCBI): domain Eukaryota; kingdom Metazoa; phylum Chordata; class Mammalia; order Artiodactyla; family Cervidae; genus Odocoileus; species Odocoileus virginianus. The sequence goes on from NC_069674.1 coordinate 17,894,312, forward strand.
TAGGCATATAACCAGAAGAAATCCTAACAGGATCCTGCCCACTGCTCTTGAAGTCTTACCTAATATTACCTTGAAATCTTCCTCTAAGGCTGACCACAGAGGAAAGCCTGATCAGTTGGTCTAGAATCCCTGAAGGCTTAGCTGTATTTTTCTGAACTTCTTTCCAAGCTTCCTTCTATCTCCTAAGGAGGAACAGTTTGAAAGACCATGAGCTGGTGGGGAGAGATGAAGGAGCATATGTCGGGACTTACTGGCTTTAACTTGGAGCCATCCTCGCTGAGCACTGGTTTGCCTCCATACCTATGTGGCTTCCCTGTGTCTCTGGCTCTTCTCACCCACTTTGTAACCACACACAAGCACACGGGGTTATGTTTCTATGCTGTTGATCGGCCACCCAAAGCTGAATGACTTAGAGTTATTATAGCCACAGTCCTATCACCTAGAGCGTATAGTATCAGGACTTCAAGACAGAGAATAGTTGAAAAGACTCCCAGATAATTCAAATTAGAGGCAAAGATAAAGAATAGGTAAGAATCCTAGTGATAGGCTGTAGGGGTAACATGAGGTGGTTCAAAATTCAGAACTAGAATACTGCCTCTGAATACATATATTAGTGAATATACATAAATACAATTGTATAGTTGATATAGTTTAAAGATACTATAAATAATGATAAAGGAGAGAGTTTTTAAACTTGGCTTTACTATGAAAGAATAATAGTAACTTCCAAATTTTACATGTATTTTCCCAATTCCTAATTATTATATAAAAATGATACTGTGTAGCAATTAAGCTATCATATTACCAATGACTGACAGCAGTTTGTTCTAAGTTTTATATGATTACAACATTAAATTCTGGCCAAATATCCTATGATTCTATGTCTTTATTGCTCATTTTCACAGAAAGTATAATTATCTGTTCATAACTCAAAAAGAAATTAAAGGAAAAAGTGAATGATTAAACTGTTTTGTTTATAGATTCAGTCTTAAAGATAAATGAATACTGGCCTCTTTAAGATCTCCATTGAGAGTAAAAGATAAAACTACTGCTTTTATGCATTTTCAAAACATTAGAAACAAGCTATTCTTGTGTGAACTGGGATGCAGCTCAGTAGTCCAAGTTTTGCCCTTAATTGTTTCCTTCATGCACACATGGCTTGGAAGAGAACCAACAACCTGATCCTTTTATTTCTACATCAACTGACTGGAATAAACCCAGGTTGAATATTTTAAAATAATCACAACTAATTTTTCCTTACTCTTCAATGCTTTTATATTGAATATAGAATTCAAGAGTCCCTTATAAAATTATCAAGGGGCCTTTGAAGAGATTCAGATGAGTTAATTGATTAATTTTAACTCCAAATCACTCTTCATATTTTAGCCAAGTGTGAAAACGCACACTACTTTCCACCTGTCCTTAGCTTATCATAGACTAGCTGCTGATCAGAGATAATGGGCAGCATATCTAGATGGACAGGGAAGCCTGGTGTGCTGCAATCCATAAAGGTCACAAAGAGTCGGACACAACTGAGTGACTGAAGTGAACTGAACTGATATCTAGATGTGGTGGGATACAGTTAAGAAAGTGGGCATTGTACATCTAACTTAACTAATGCAGAGGCCAATCAGAATACCATAGTATCATGAAGAACAGAGTAGGCCACACATTTTCAAAAAAATGCCCTACTTTATGTAGAAGCGGCCATTGGAACAACTGAAGATAAGTTTATGAAGACAATGACAAAGGGATGCTATAAAAGTGAAAATAATGTGAGAGTAGAAAAGTGTTTTCAAACTTAACAATTCATATTACAACCTCATACTTCTGCCACATCCACATACCACTTTTAACATTATTTACTAAATAATTTTACTTGAATGTAATTAAATAGACTCATTTAAAGAATTTTTAAAATTAGCTTCTTCACCAGCCCAGGTTGGATGCATGAGCCAAGTGCTCAGGGTGGTGCACTGGGAAGACCCAGAGGGATGGGATGGGGAGGGAGGCGGGAGTGGGGATCGGGATGGGGAACACATGTAAATCCAAGGCTGATTCATGTCAATGTATGGAAAAAACCACTACAATATTGTTAAGTAACTAGCCTCCAACTAATAAAAATAAATTAAAAAAAGAAATATGATTGATTTTTGTATGATGATTTTGTATGTGGAAACTTTATTACATTCATTAATAATTAAAAAATAAAATAAAACAAAATTAGCCTCTTACTCTGAATTATTATCCCTGATCACAGTGCTTCCTTTCCTTATATCCATATCTCTTGAGATCTTCCAATCAAGAGATAGAGTCTACTTCTCTGTCCTTTGAATCTGGGAAAGCCTTGTGATTTACTTTAGCCAATTAATGTGGTAGAAGCAATGCGATGCCATTCCTGAGACATTAGGCCATAAGAGATTTTATGCATCTCTACTTTCTGCTAGGAATCCTATCTCTATCATGGAATACTTTGCTATATTAATGCCTAATGAACACAACCATCTACACTCATTGGAAAAGATCCTGATGCTGGGAAAGATTGAGGGCAAGAGGAGACGGGGGCAACAGAGGATGAGAGGGTTGGATGGCATTACTGACTCAATGGACATGAGTTGAGCAAACTCCTGGAGACAGTGAAGGACACGGAAGCCTGGTGTGCTGCAGACCAAGGAGTCACGAAGAGTCAGACATGACCTAGCGACTGAAAAACAACACCTTTTGTAGTTCTCCTTCCTCAGTTGAAGACAGTCTTGGATTGGGGAAGATGGAACCTCGGCAGAAACAGTAACAAGCATTTATTCTCCTTTCACTGCTGATCATTTGTTTCTTTATAGAAAGGTCAGACTCTTCCTTTAGCTGTCTTTAAGGAAATTGATTTTGAGGTGCATTTGACTCTGGAGGAACGAAGAGGAGACAAATCAGCACTGTGAGAAAATGGAGACTTGCCGCTGGATTCACCTGGATAAAGGTCTAAATTAATAGGGGTCAAGATGACCTTCATCAATGCTCAGCTCAGCTAAATGGAAAATAGATCTGGATAAAAAACAGAAATACTGTTCAAGAACATGGTATGCACTTAGCTATTGTGTCTTTAGAGATGTGTGTTAACATAGCTAATTTTTATTTGCTTGAAACCTTAAATGAGAACACTGGAGTTAGGTGGCAGAATATCTATGCTAGGGGTTTCCAATATGATGGATATATACAACATGACAAAAATTACTGTATCCTTGAAGTCTAGAGTACAGATAACAATGCTAAAAAATTAGCTTAGAGGGAGTACTGGTAAGTGAAGTTTCTGAGAGAGTTTTCAGAGTGCTGTGAGTTTCCCTTTCCTTTATACCCACAAAGGAGTAAGAGATACTTCCTCCAAATAAACCCAGGTGATATGAGAGATTTAAAGCAAAATTTTAGAGTGTGTATGTGTATAGACTTGTGCTTAATTTGCTTCTCTGGAAAAAGCTAATAGTGATAATCCATTTAAAGCTGCCTATGGCAGACAAATGAGGAAATGATTAAAATGAGACCAAAAAAAAAAAAAAACTATGGAGAAGACTAACTATCACTATCTTGGTCAGGTGACCCGGTTAGCATCGATGACTACAAATAATGTCAGTAATTGGGTATTTTTGATATTCTGTGATAAAATTGGTACTTTACTTCTTGGTCTTTCTCCTTAAAAATGCATAACACCAATTTCATTATAAGAGAAACATTAGACTAATTTCAACAGTTGGACATCTTACAATATCCTACTAGACCAGTACTGAACATTTTCAGTGTTATCAAAAACAAGAAAAGTCTGAAAAACTATCACAACCAAGAGAAGCCTAGGAGATATAAGAATTAAATGCAATGCAATTTCCTGGATGGATCCCGAAACAGTAAAAGATTAGGTAAAAACAAGAAAAATACAGACCAACTATGGATCTTAATTAATTATATCAATATTACTTCATTGTTGTTTAGTAATTAAGTCATGTCTGACTCTTTTGCAACCCCATAGACTGGAGCCTGTGAGGTTCCTCTGTCCATGGGATTACCCAGACAAGAATACTGGGGTAGGTTGCATTTCCTTCTCCAGGGGATCTTCTTGACCCAGGTATCAAACCTGCGGCTCCTGCATTGGAGGATTTTACCACTGAGCCACCACAGAAGCCCTTTTGGTTCATTAACTGTAGCAAATATGCTATTACTAGTATATGATATTATTATTATGGGAAACTGTATGTGGTAAAAGGGATGATATGAGAATTCTGTACTACCTGCTTAATTTTTCTGTAAATGTCAAACTGTTGGTGGATGAGCAGAAGAGCCCATCAGATGAGTGGTGAATTTACCATGATTTCATTCCATTACCTCCAAGGCTAAATTCAACTCAACCTAAATCCTTGAAGTGGACATTAGATCAGATGGAGAAAATTTTAGAAGAAGCTTTCTAGTTATGGCCTAAGGATCAATAAAAGTCTCCTAAGATTCAAATGCAAAGGAGGAATTATCCATTTTTATTTCTTTTTTCTTTCCTTTGTTTCTTTACATTATAGCCTCCAAATAATCCAATAATATAGTAGCAACAGGGTGTTGGGAACCAACAGAAAACTAAAACTCTGAAAGAAAGCCAACTTAATCTCATTATCAGAGGAGTTATGGCCCCAAGAGTCAAGGGAAAACTATTACTTCTATGTGTCTCTGTCATTCTGTCCCTTGACCCTAGATACAGGTGCAGTACAAAAAAGTACACAGCACAATAAGGAACATAAAGCCTGAATTCCTTAATGGAGTAGTCAAAAGGGAGTACTATGAAGATTGCAAAGAAGGAGGAACTTGGGAATGTAACCTCCTAAAGTCAATGTTCAAACTCCTGCACAATTACACTCATCTCACACACTAGCAAAGTAATGCTCAAAATTCTCCAAACCAGGCTTTAGCAGTATGTGAACTGTGGACTTACAGATGTTCAAGTTGGACTTAGAACAGGCAGAGGAACCAGAGATCAAATTGCCAACATCTGTTAGATTATAGAAAAAGCAAGAGAGTGCCAGAAAAACATCTATTTCTGTGTTATGACTGTGCCAAAGCTTTTGACTATGTGGATCACAACAAACTGCGAAAAATTCTGGAAGAGATGGGAATAGCACACCACCTTACCTACCTCCTGAGAAATCTATATGCAGGTCAAGAAGCAACAGTTAGAACTGGACATGGAACAACGGACTGGTTCCAAATCAGGAAAGGAGTAAGTCAAGGCTGTATATTGTCACCCTGCTTATTTAACTTATATGCAGAGTACATCATGAGAAATGCTGGGCTGGATGAAGCACGAGCTGGAATCAAGACTGCTGGGAGAAATATCAATAACCTCAGATATGCAGATGACACCACCCTATGGCAGAAAGCAAAGAAGAACTAAAGAGCCTCTTGATGAATGTGAAAGAGGAGAGTGAAAAAGTTGGCTTAAAGCTCAACATTCAGAAAGCTAAGATCATGGCATCTGGTCCCATCACTTCATGGCAAATACATGGGGAAACAGTGGAAACAGTGGCTGACTTTATTTTTCTGGGCTCCAAAATCACTGCAGATGGTGACTGCAGCCATGAAATTAAAAGATGCTTGCTCCCTGGAAGAAAAGCTAGGACCAATCTGCGTCGTCGTTGCTCAGTCATGTCCAACTCTTCGTGACCCCATGGACTTTAGCCTATGAGGCTCCTCCGTCCATGGGATTTTCCAGACAAGAGTACTGGATTGGGTTGCCATTTCCTTCTCCAGGGGATCTTCCCGACTCAGGGATTGAACCCGGGTCTCCTGCATTGCAGGCAGACGTTTTACCCTCTAAGCCACTAGGGAAGCCCATGACCAACCTAGATAGCATATTAAAAAGCAGAGACATTCCTTTGCCAACAAAAGTCCGACTAGTCAAGGCTATGGTTTTTCCAGTAGTCACGTACAGATGTGACAGTTGGCTTATAAAGAAAGCTGAGCACCAAGGAATTGATGCTTTTAACCTGTGATGTTGGACAAGACTCTTGAGAGTCCCTTGGATTGCAAGGAGATCCAACCAGTCCATCCTAAAGGAAATCAGTCCTGAATATTCATTGGAAGGACTGAAGCTGAAGTTGAAACTCCAATACTTTGGCCACTTGATGTGAAGAACTGACTCATTGGAAAAGACCCTGATGCTGGGAAAGATTGAAGGCAGGAGGAGAAGGGGATGACAGAGGATGAGATGGTTGAATGGCATCACTGGCTCAATGGACATGAGTTTGAATAAGTCCCAGGAATTGGTGATGAACAGGAAAGCCTGGTTTGCTGCAGTCCATGGGGTCACAAGAGTCAGACATGACTGAGTGACTGAACTGAACTGAACTTCAAGTCCTATATGAACTCCTGGGCTCCTCCTAAGCTGAACATGTGTGAAATTGACCTTTAACAGAGTACCTAGACTCTGATAACCAAACTGGAGAATGGACCACCATTCAAGTCCCAGGCTGTTCACAGGGTGGTGCACAGATGGCATAGATCCTAAAAGTAAGGATAAGGCCTTGAAAACTGAACTGATACTGTATTCACAACCCACAGAAGGTAGGTTAGGACTTTCAGACTGAACCCAATCAGGATGACTGCCCACTTAAAAGTATAATTAGTATTATCTACATGAATTAAAGAGGAGCCTGATGAGCTAGAATCCATGGAGTCACAAAGAGCTGGACACGACTTAGTGACTAAACCACCACGACAATATATATCAAGGCAAACAGTCCTATAACACAAAATTCAAAATGTCTACAATATAGTCCAAATGTGCTTTAGTCTATGAAGAACAAAAAAATCTCAACTTGCTTGAGAAAGAACAATTAGACTTAAATACTGAGATGACAAGGAGGTATCATTTTCTATCTAAAGACAAACCAAATGGAAATTTTAGAACTGAAAAATGTAAAACCCAAAAACTTTTTAAAATTAACAAATGAGCTCATTTGCACAATAGGGAAGACAGAGAAAAAGTCAGTGAATTGGAAAATATATCAGAAGAAATTATTCAGTATGAACAACACAATGTAAATTTATGGAAAAAATTAAACAGAGCCCCAAGACACATTGGAAATACCAAAATGTCTAACATTCTTGATATGAGTGCATGAGGAGAAAAAAAAAAAGAATGCAGACTGGAAAAAAATTGAAAAAAATAGAGATTGAAAACATCTCAAATTTGGCAAAAGATTTACTCTTTTGCCAAAACTAGATTGAAGAAGCTCAGCAAATCTCAACAAAGATAACCCCTCCAATCCACATCTATACATATCATAGTTAAATTGCTTATGACCAAAAATTAAGAAAAAAATCTTAAGTGTACCCAGGGAAAAATGATGTATACTTTCACTGGAATGATGACTCATAAGACTGTGGATGTCTCATCAAAAATCATGGGGCCAGAAAAATGAACAAAAATATTTCTAAAATCTCGAGTGAAAAGAAATATAATGCAGAATTCTATATCCAGTTGAATTAACCTTCAGGAATAAAAATCAAATAAATATTCTTAGATAAAGGAAACTAACAGGATTTGTCAGTAGCAGACATGCTATAATAGAATTGTAAAAAAAAAAGAAAGAAAGAAAATCTTAAAACAGAGGAAAACTGATACCAAAAGGAAACTTAAAACATCAGGAATGAAGGAAGAGCAACAGAAATGGTCAATATTACGGTGAATATAAGAGACTGTTCTCCTCCTAGCTGTATAAGATATGTTTGACAGGTGAAATCAAGACCCGTAACACTGGCTGGTGAAGTATTCTCAATGTTTGTGGATATAATGTGCACATATGACTACAACATAAAGCAGCGGGGAGGGTAAAGGGATCCATGTGATAGGAAGAGTCTTGAAATGTAAAACCATCAGTAAAATTATAATATGTGTATTCAAATATTTAGAGAAACTTCTAAAAAGTGTACAAAGGGAAATGCAAATTGAAACTACCATGAGATACTTCTGTCTACTTATTAGAATGGCTAAAATAAAATATCCTGCAAATACCAAGTGTTAAAGAGGAAGAGAACCAATTGGAACATTGCTGGAGGGAATGAAAAATGGGCCAGCTATGCTGGGAAATTGGTTTTTCGCATTTTTGGCAGTTTCTTATCAAGTTAAGCACCTACTTATCCTGTAACCTAACAGTCTCACTTTTAGATGTTTACACTAGAGAAATGAAAATTCTTACTCACACAACTGCACACAAAAGTTTGTAGTGACCAAAACAGCCTTTGTGGGTGAAAGGATGAGCAAATTGTAATATAATATACTTATACAATGGAATACTACTCAGCAGTTGAAAGAAGCAAGGAGCTATTGATATATGCAACATCTTGGAAGGATATCAAGACCATTTTTTGCTTAAAGCACCCATTCTCAGAAAGTTACATTCTATTATTTTTACATAACATTCTTGTAAAGACAAAACTACAGATCAGATCAGCAAGTTGCCAGGTTTAAGGGTGGGAGAGAGTATAACTACAAAAGGAAAGCAAAAGAAAGTCTTTTAAGGTGATAGAACTGTTTTGTATCCTGATTATGGTGGTAGCTGAGCAAATCTAAACTTGTTAAAAGCCACAGAACTGTATAGATACACATTAATTTCGTTGTGTGTTAATATAAAAAGTATATTTTATAAGGCATTCACAGAAATGAAAACAAGATTAAAATGAGAGGAACCAAATGAAATCTATACCTCTATAAGCACCAAAGATAATAATACAGAATATCCTGTTATAAAAATGTCTTTTGAACTTGAGAGGTCAGAGAAAGCAACCCAATAGTGTTAAATTCACAGAATGTTCTCCATTTATTGGATAAATCAAATAAAAAAATCACCAGGACAGATGGCATTCAGGCCAAATGTTTTGAAGGAACTCTTTTAATGAGAATGTTCATAGCCTCTCATTTTTTTGAGTCATAATCTGTTTCACCTCTGAATTTCCAGCTACCACAGCACCTATGGTCTTTTTTATTTTCTGGTCATTTACTGACAATCATGAGTACTTATAAATGTGAAATATAAATTAATGATATTTGAGTCCAAAACAGAGGGATAAATTTAGATTTCTCCTATAGTATTCAATGAATGTTTGTTCATAAAATTATCCTAAAATAGTTCTATCAGATGTACTGTGGAAAGGGAGAGACATACATGAGCTTTATACAGAAAACTGATGTTTTAGAAGACATCAGTGACTAGACCTGGTGAAACGATAAAGCAGAGGTGGAAATCACCTGCAATCATGAAGTGAATTCAAGATTATAAGGTGTACACACATAACTCATAAAAATAAAAGCAGGAAAAGAGAAAGGCATTCTGTTGCTGTTGTTGTCCAGTTGCTCTATTGTGTCTGACACTGCAAACCCATGGGCTGCAGCATGCCAGGCTCCCCTGTCCTTCACTGTCTCCCACAGTTTGCTGAAATTCTTGTCTATTGAGTCAGTGATGACATCCAACCATTTTATCCCCTGCCATCCCCTTCTCCTCCTGCCCTCAATCTTTCCCCATATCAGGGTCTTTTCCAGAGTCAGCTCTTTGCATCAGGTGGCCAAAATATTGGAGATTCAGCATCTGACCTTCCAATGAATATTCAGGATTGATTTCCTTTAGGATGGACTGGTTGGATCTCCTTGCAGTCCAAGGAACTCTCAAGAGTCTTTTCCAGCACCACAATTTGAAAGCATCAATTCTTGGGTGCTCAGCCTTCTTTATGGTTCAACTCTCACACTCATTCATTAATACTACAAAAACATAGCTTTGACTATACAGACCTTTGTTAGCAAAGTAATGTCTCTGCTTTTTAATATGCTGCCTAGGTTTGTCACAGATTTTCTTCCAAGGTGCAAGCATCTTTTAATTTCATGACTGCAGTCACTGTCTGCAGTGATTTTAGAGAAATTTAAATCTGTCACTGCTTCCACTTTTCCCTTTCTATTTGCCATGAAGTGATGGGACCAGTATTCTGGGTAACTTAGAAATGAGAAACTGATGAAAAATTTTAAAAATCTTCCCTTCTAATTATGCCTTGTATTCATATTTATTCATTCCCTTCAGTGGAGAGAGGAAATGAAATGAATAAATATAAGATAAAGTTTTGTTTAAAGTAAACACAGCTCTTTTTGTGTAACTATCTAGCAGGATTATTAAAGTAATCTTCAAAGAGGCAACTCCATCCTCCATTGTTATGAAAGGCTGACATTTTTATAATTCTCTTTCCTGTACTCTTTGACACTTTTGTGAAAATCCTGAAATGACCTACTCTGGAAGAAAATGAATTAATCAGACTTTAAAGGAAGTCCTTTTTTGAATGTGAACTATTCTCCTCATTTACTTGAGGGCTAGATTGCTAACAGGGTAGCTGTTTCTCAAATGTGGGAAGATCTTGAGGCAGAAATTAACTATGCTCCTTTAGGACTTTATTTTAGAAAGGAGATGCAAAGTTTCTAGGTCTGGAAATGAGAAGAAGTGAGTATGGGAAGAGAGGGATTTTGACAGCTCAATCTAAAGAAAATGGCTTCCCTAAACAAATGGTAATTCCCAAAAAGTGATCACAGATTACGAGTTCTAGGTTCTAGCTACATGATAGACACTTCATATATATATATATATAATACACACACACACACACACACACACATATACACACACACACACACACACACACACATATATATAGTTGTTGTTGTTTAGTCACTAATTCATGTCTGACTCTTTTGTGATCCCATGGACTAGAGCCTGCCAGACTCCTCTGTTCATGGAATTTCTCAGGCAAGTACTGGAGTGGGTAGCCATTCCCTCCTCCAGGGGATGTTTCCAACACAGGGATGGAACACAGGTCTCCTGCACTGCAGGCATATTCTTTACCATCTGAACCAACAGTGGACATGAGTTTGAGAAAACTCCAGAAGATAGTTAAAGACAGGGAAGCCTGGAATGCTGCAGTCCATGAGGCAGCAAAGAGTTGGACATGACTTAGTGACTGAATAAAAATGATATGGAGTAGACACTAGCATTATCCACATTATGTAGATGAGGAACACAAGGCACAAAGAATTAAGAAAAGCCTTTAAGAACACACAACAAGTACATGGAGAGGCAGGATTCACACTTAAGGTCTATTTTTTTAACTTCTTAGCATCCAGTCCCATCACTTCATGGCAAATAGATGGGGAGACAGTGGAAACAGTGGCTGACTTTATTTTTCTGGGCTTCAAAATTACTGCAGATGGTGATTGCAGCTATGAAATTAAAAGACGCTTACTCCTTGGAAGGAAAGTTATGACCAACCTAGATAGCATATTAAAAAGCAGAGATATTACTTTGTCAACAGGTGTGTCTAGTCAAGGCTATGGTTTTTCCAGTGGTCATGTATGGATGTGAGAGTTGGACTATAAAGAAAGCTGAGCACCGAAGAATTGATGCTTTTGAACTGTGGTGTTGGAGAAGACTCTTGAGAGTCCCTTGGACTGCAAGGAGATCCAACCAGTCCGTTTTAAAGGAGATCAGTCCTGGGTGTTCATTGGAAGGACTGATGCTGAAGCTGAAACTCCAATACTTTGGCCACCTGATGCGAAGACCTGACTCATTTGAAAAGACCCTGATGCTGGAAAAGATTGAGGGCAGGAGAAGGGGATGACAGAGGATGAGATGGTTGGATGGCATCACCGACTCAATGAACATGGGTTTGGGTGGACTCTGGGAGTGGGTGATGGACAGGGAGGCCTGGTGTGCTGTGGTTCAGGGGGTCACAAAGAGTCAGACATGACTGAGTGACTGAACTGAACTAGCCTCTATTTTCCATAGTCTACACTCATTTATTGACTAGTTGAAAATGAGACTCTGTAGTTAAAGAGCAGAAGACAGTTGTTAAGGAGAATTTAAGGGGAAATGAGGAAAAAAGAGTGAAAGGAAACAGAAAGAACCAGTTACAGAGGGGTGATTCAGTCCTGATATGAGAGATGAGAAAGGATGAAGAGAAACTCCACTTTATAAAACAAAATGCTCCCTAAGTAAGTACTTTCATTTATAATAACACTTACACTACTTTCAACTAGGTACAGTTTGGTGGGCCAATGTGAAACTTCTTGTAGTAAATAAGAAAATTTCAAATAAGAAAATTTGAAAGCCATGGCCTTATCTTCAGAAAAATTCAAACATACATAGTTTTACACATACATCATTTTGAGGATTTTCAGTCCTAGAAGTCATCTTGGAAGACGGCCGTCTCAGAGAACTTCCTTGTTGTTATTGTCTTAACTGTATTGAAATGATTTTCTCAAAATGCTCAAGCCAGGAAAAGAATTTGTCAGCAGTATCTAAAGTTTACAACTAAGTTAATTAGAAGGTTCTAAAAATGCTACCGATCAGGGAAGCAATAAAGAAGAAGAATAAATCACTGTAATGTTAACAAATAATTGTTCTTCCTTCATAGCCCTCACTCCTGCTACCTATAAGCAGATGGCCAGGTCATTATATCTTTCATTTTATGTGCTTGATTGAGTAGGAAGTAGAATTTACATTTAAAAATATTTGTAGTGATTTTTTTTTTAATCCCCAAAGTCTTGCAATTTTTATGCTAGATTTCTAGAAGAGGAAACAGAAAGAAGAAAATTTTTGAGAGAAGGAAAAGGGGAAGACAAATCAAATTATAGCTGAGTGGGCTCTATTTTATGGCATTTTGCAAGAAGGTGGTCTTAGTGCTGGTGACTTCTGGGAGCTTATGTTAAGACAGGACCCTAAGCACTTCTTAGGCATGGAAAACTTTATGCACTGCCAAGCTCCTCTCTCCATGGAATTCCCCAGGCAAGAATACTGGAGTGGCCATTCACTTCTCCGGAGGATCTTTCTGAACCAGGGATGAAACTTGGGTCTCCTGCATTCTTTACCATCTGAACCACCAGGGAAGCCCTAAGTATGTCACCAAGCAGAGAGTTGCCAGGGAGTAATGACTATGCAATCTTGGAAAATTCATTGGTTAGTGGAAACCCATTTGGACCTAAGTCTTAAAGAACTTTCTGGAATATTTTATTCAAAACAAGATACCAAGACCTTTGTATGATCGGTGAATGGAGAATCAACCCTTTCAAATAACTTAAACTAATAGTCCATGGGGGTGCAAGAGTCAGGCATGACTTAATGGCTAAACCACAACCACCACCAAGTTTCCAGATGGGGCTTTAAATCCAATTTAATTTGATTTAATGAAAAAAGTAACATTTTTATCATGTATTTTGACATACTTTATTACAAAGTGAATACTGATTTTTTGTAAGGGATTTCACTTTTGGTGAAGTAATATATCTCAATATTGTATCCAGATATTCAAATCAAATTTCAACTCCAGTCGGGTAAAAACTACTAAGGTGAGTATAATCATTGTAGAAAAACCCTTCCCACCTACCCTCCCATCTCAAAAATACCCACTAGCCCTCACATAGTCCCCTCTAAAAGCAAGAAGTTGGATACAAATGCATTTTACATTCTAGTAGAAATTAGACTATGGAAAAGGGTATGGGAGAGGAACTAATAAAGGTGGGTCTTTCTATTTTCTTTCTTTTTTTTTTTAATTTTTATTTTATTTTATTTTTTTTATTAGTTGGAGGCTAATTACTTTACATCATTACAGTAGTTTTTGTCATACACTGAAATGAATCAGCCATGGATTTACATGTATTCCCCATCCCAGTCCCCCCTCCCACCTCCCTCTCCACCCGATCCCTCCGGGTCTTCCCAGTGCACCAGGCCTGAGCACCTGTCTCATATACCCAACCCGGGCTGGTTATCTGTTCCACCCTAGATAATATTCTTATGTTCAAACTTGATTCTAACTGAGAAACATGTCCTGGAGCTTGAAATGAAAATCGAATCAGAGAAACTATCATGTTTTCTGAACATAGTCTGGGCTGCCCCTTTGGCATGGTTTTCTTTGATTCTTTCCGGCTCCTCTTTGTCTGCTGTTATCTTCCAATGCACCAAATATGCCTTCTGCAATTAGCATGCCAAGCTTTCTGGCTGACCCAGTGTCCTGGAATGAAATCAATGTTAATGGTTCCTGTGATTCTGGTTGCTTTTGCTTTTATTGATGTTTCCTTCTCCCTTCATTCCACCTCCAAACTAATTTTCATTCTACTTCAAAACAACCCAAATGATGAATTATTTTGTGCTTTTCTGCAGTGGTAGGATTTAATTGGGTTTCCCTGGCTCAGTTCAATTCCTGGCACAAATAAGTCAACTCCGTGAACAGGAGGGACAAAAGGTAAGAAGGTGAATAATGTGTCCTGAGCAGTATGAAACTCTGCTGAAAACAATTATGTCACCCACATATCTCCTTTCACCTTTCTTTTTCTTCCTTTTTTTCTTTACCTTTTTGTTTTGGAAACACATTTCCAGTATTACATGGAATAACATTAAGATACAGAAATGTTGCATATAGCATTAATAGCAAAAGAAATTAATTACTTTAATTTTCTGTTCATAGAAAAATAAAATAAAATTCTTTGCAACTTTATAAAAGTAGTATTGATAATATTTGGTCTTTCTTTCTATTGAATAAAGAAAAGTTAAAAGGAAATACCAAGCACGCCATTTATCTACTGAAGTGTAACAAGTCACTGCCATTCTGTGGCTGGTGGTGCAGTTCTGTTGGCTTTTTTCTGGGTTTATCACTTGGCTGCAGCCAGCCAGCATCTTCCTTGGGGCTGCAGGATTCAAGATGACCTCACTCCTATGCCTGGGCTTTCTTGCTGACTGTCAACTGGGGATCTCTCTCTCTCTCTTGCTCAAAGGTCTTTCATCATTCATGGGCTAGGTGAACTTCTTACAATTATGCTGGAAACATTCCAAGGGCTCAGAAATGAAATCTGTACTTTTTCTTGAGCCTTCAGAAACTTACACAATTTCATTCTATAAGTCAAAGAGAGTTTTGATGCCAGCCTGAATTCAAGGATTAGGGGAAGAGACTCTACCTGTTGATCGGAAGAATTTTAACAAATGTGTGATCACATTTTATTTTCCACATTGAGCAAGTAAAAATTTATATCAAAACTACATGTCAAAACCCCAAGTTCAGCTTCTTGAAGGAAGTGATTATTTTTTATATTTATTTTCACATTTCAAGCTCAGAGTGTAACCACATAGTAGATTCCATTATCTGTCTGTTGAACAGGTATTGATGCCTATGGATGGAGAAAATATAACAAAAATAAAACAGTGATAATTCCTTATGACTGACTAAGTAACTTAGGTTTTTTATGTTTTTTGTGTGTGAAGTCATTTGTTATGTGAGACTAATTTGGGCAGACTACAAGTTGAAAGATTCTATGAAGACCTACAAAACCTTCTAGAACTAACACCAAAAAAATGTCCTTTTCTTCATAGGGGACTGGAATGCAAAAGTAGGAAGTCAAGAGATACCTCGAGTAACAGGCTAATTTGGCCTTGGAGTACAAAATGAAGCAGGGCAAAGGCTAATAAAGTTTTGCCAAGAGAACGCACTGGTCATAGCAAACACCCTCTTCCAACAACACAAAAGACTCTACACATGTACATCACCAGATGGCCAATGCTGAAATCAGATTGATTATATTCTTTGTGGCCAAAGAAGGAGAAGCTCTATACAAAAACAAGACCAGGAGCTGACTGTGGCTCAAATCATGAACTCCTTAAGCCAAATTCAGACTTAAATTGAACAAAGTAGGGAAAACCACTAGACCATTCAGGTATGACCTAAATCAAATCTCTTATGATTTTACAGTGGAAATGACAAATAGATTCAAGGGACTACATCTGATAGAAAGAGTGCCTGAAGACCTATGGACAGAGGTTCATTACGTTATACAGGAGGCAGTGATGAAGACCATCCCCAAGAAAAAGAAATGTAAAAAAATAAAATGGTTTTGTGAAGAAGGCTTACAAATAGCTAAGATGAGAAGTAGAAGGAAAAGAAGAAAAGGAAATATAACCATCTTAATGCAGAGTTCCAAAGATGAGCAAGGAGAGATAAGAAAGTCTTCCTCAGTGATCAAGGCAAAGAAATAGAGGAAAACTATAGAATGGGAAAGGCAAGAGATCTGTTCAAGAAAATTAGACATATCAAAGAACATTTATGCAAAGATGGGCACAATAAAGGACAGAAATGGTATGGACCTAACAGAAGCAGACGATATTAAGAAGAGGTAGTAAGAATACACAGAAAAACCATACAAAAAAGAACTAAATGACCCAGACAACCATGATAGTATGATCACTCACCTACAGCCAGTTATCCTGGAATGCAAAGTCAAGTGGGCCTTAGGAAGCATCACTCTGAACAAAGCTAGTGGAGGTGATGGAATTCCAGCAGAGTTATTTCAAGTCCTAAAAGATGATGCTGTGAAAGTGCTGCACTCAGCATGTCAGCAAATTTAAAAAACTCAGCAGTGTCCACAGGACTGGAAAAGGTCAGTTGTCCTTACAATTCTAATGTAATGTAATTGGAAAGGCAGTACTCAATAATGTTCAAACTACCATACAATTGCACTCATCTCACATGCTAGCAAAGTAATGCTCAAAATTCTCCAAAACAGGCCTCAACAGTATGTGAATTGTGAACTTCCAGATGTTCAAGCTGGATGTAGAAAAGGCAGAGGAAGCAGAAATTTAATTGTCAAGATACATTGGATCATAGAAAAAGCAAGAGAGTTCCAGAAAAACATTTACTTCTGCTTTATTGACTACACCAAAGCCTTTGACTGTGTGGAACACAACAAACTATGGAAAATTGTTAGAGAAACAGGAATACCAGACCACCTTACCTCCCTCCTGAGAAATCTGCATGTAGGTCAAGAAGCAGCAGTTAGAACTGGACATGGAACAACCAATGGTTCCAAATTCGGAAAGGAGTGTGTCGAGGCTGTATATTGTCACCCTGCTTATTTAACTTCTATGCAGTCAGTTCAGTTGAGTGCAATCACTCAGTCATGTCTGACTCTTTGCGACCCCATGAACTGCAGCATGCCAGGCCTCCCTGTCCATCACCAACTCCCGGAGTTGACTCAAACTCATGTCCATTGAGTCGGTGATGCCATCCAACCATCTCATCCTCTGTCGTCCCCTTTCCATCCCACCTTCAATCTTTCCCAGCATCAGAGTCTTTCCCAATGAGTCAATTCTTCGCATCAGGTGGCCAAAGTATTGGAGTTTCACCTTCAACATCAGTCCCTTCAATGAATATTCAGGACTTATTTCCTTTAGGATGGACTGGTTGGATCTCCTTGCAGTCCAAGGGACTCTCAAGAGTCTTCTCCAACACCACAGTTCAAAAGCATCAATTCTTTGGCACTCAGCTTTCTTTATAGTCCAACTCTCACATCCATACATGACCACTGGAAAAACCATAACCTTGATTAGATAGACCTTTGTTGGCAAAGTAATGTCTCTGCTTTTTAATATGTTGTCTAGGTTGGTCATAACTTTTCTTCCAAGGAGTAAGCATCTTTTAATTTCATGGCTGTAGTCACCATATGCAGTGATTTTGAAGCCCAGAAAAATAAAGTCTGCCACTGTTTCCCCATCTATTTTCCACGAAGTGATGGGATCAGATGCCATAATCTTAGTTTTCTGAATGTTGAGTTTTAAGCCAACTTTTTCACTCTTCTCTTTCACTTTCATCAAGAGGCTCTTTTGTTCTTCTTCACTTTCTGCCATAGGGTGGTGTCATCTGCATATCTGAGGTTATTGATATTTCTCCCAACAATCTTGATTTCAGCTTGTGCTTCATCCAGCCCAGCGTTTCTCATGATGTACTCTGCATATAAGTTAAATAAACAGGTGACAATATACAGCCTTGATGCACTCCTTTTCCTATTTGGAAGCAGTCTGTTGTTCCATGTCCAGTTCTAACTGTTGCTTCCTTATCTGCATACAGATTTCTCAAGAGGCAGGTCAGGTGGTCTGGTATTCCCATCTCTTGAAGAGTTTTCCACAGTTTATTGTGATCCACACAGTCAAAGACTTTGGTATAGTCAATAAAGCAGAAGTACATATTTTTCTGGAATGCTCTTGCTTTTTCGATGAGCAAGTTGGCAATTTGATCTCTGGCTCCTCTGCCTTTTCTAAAACCAGCTTGAACATCTGGAAGTTCACAGTTCATGTAGTGTTGGAGAATTTTGAGCATTACTTTACTAGCATGTGAGATGAGTGCAACTGTGCCATAGAAGAGTCGGACACGAATGAGAGACTGAACTGAACTGAATGTGAGCATTCTTCGGCATGTATATATATACATATATGTATATACGTATATATGTACATCATGCAAAATGCAGGGATGTATGAAGCACAAGCTGGAATCAAGATTACTGGGAGAAATATCAATAACCTCATAAATGCATATAACACCACACTTATGGCAGAAAGCAAATAAGAACTAAAGGGCTCTTGATGGAAGTGAAAGAGGAGAGTGAAAAAGCTGGCTTAAAACAACATTCAAAAAACTAAGATCAAGGCATCCGGTCCCATCACTTCATTGCAAATAGATGGGGAAAAGATGGAAACAGTGATAGACTTTATTTTGGGGGGCTCAAAAATAACAGCAGATGGTGACTGCAGCCATTAAATTAAAAAAGACACATGCTCCTTGAGAGAAAAGCTTTGACAAACCTAGACAGTGTATTAAAAGCAAAGACATGAGTTTGCCGACAAAGATCCATCTGGTCAAAGGTACGGTTTTTCCAGTAGTTATGTATGGATGTGAGATCTGGACCATAAATAAGGCTGAGCACTGAAGAATTGATGCTTTTGAGGGTGGTATTGGAGAAGAGTCTTGAGAGTCCTTTGGATTGCAAGGAGATTAAACCAGCCAATCCTAAAGGAAATCAGTCCTGATGCTCATTGGAAGGACTGATTCTGAAGCTCCAATACTTTGGCCACCTGATGTGAAGAGCCGACTCATTGACAAAGACCCTGATGCTGGGAAAGATCGAAGGCAGAAGGAGAAGGGGACGACAGATGATGAGATGGTTGGATGGCATCACCAACTTAATGGCAGTGAGTGTGAGCAAGCTCCATGAGATGGAGAAGGACAGGGAAGCATGGTGTGCTGCAGTCCATTGGGTTGCAAAGAGTCAGACATAACTAAGTGACTGAACAACAACAACTATCATTATCAGTATTATTTCCATGTAACTTATAAGATGATCAGATCAAGACAATACCTCTCCTTGAAGACACTCTATAAGCCATGGGAAGACTGGCCACCTGTATTAGTTGATTTAGGTAATAAATATTTATTATACTATTATACATTTCATACGTGCTAAGTTTGTATGTTCAGTGGTAAGCAACCTAGACATGGTTCTTCCCTCCCCAGAGCTTACAATCTGGGTTTGCGGTTGGGGTAGCATGTATTAGACTAGTGAAGGAAAAAGTTATAAACCTCTACAAGTGTTATCAATGGAAAGGACAAGGTGCTATGAATAAGTACATAGGACAGAAGGCAACATTCCAGATCAGATGGTCAAAGGGTATCTTTCTTAATAATTTATATTTAAGATGGAATAAAAAAATAACATAATTCAAGCCCAGTGAACAGTGGCAGAAGAACAGTATAAACAGAAGGGAAAGCAGGGGATCAAATGCATATGATGAAACGAGAGCACAGCAACCTATAAAGCAGAAGAATTTCCTTTTCTTGGTTTCTGAAGCTGATTATATAGACTTTTCCTTTGCTATCTATGTGGTTCCAAGAAGTTTACTCTCTGTAACTTAGTAATTACTTTATAGGGTATTATGAGGGTTAACATGAAAGTGCTTAGCACATGATAAATGCTTTATCAGTATTATTGGAGAAAATTGGGCAGGCAGACTCAGTCAACAAATATGTGCTGAAAATCTACTACACGCAGGCCTGCTAGTGATACTCCTGAATCACTGGCCCTGTATCTGTACTACAAACCTCTTTTTGTTTTTTAAGCCAGTAGCACAGTGTATGTCAGTCGCTCAGTCATGTCTGACTCTTTGCAATCCCATGGACTGTAGTCCGCCAGGTTCCTCTGTCCATGAAATTCTCCAGGCAAGAATACTGGAGTGGGTTGCCATTTCCTTCTCCAGGCACAACCTGACTTAAAATGTCTAGCTTTTGGGGCAAGAGTTCTTCGATGGACCTATTTGGTTTGTTAATGATAGAGGCTTACATTTTCCATTCATACCATAGCCCTCTCTTGCCCAAAGCTTGGAATTCCGTAGCTGGAGCTTGGAAGCAGGGAGGCCTTGAGAGATGCTGGATCAGTGGGCTTTCATGTGATCTCACATTGCGCCCCCAAGAATCTTGCACTGCTCCCCTTTATACACTGTTGCCAGCCCGTGATTTTATCTTCACACACCGTCTCTCACTGCTTGCCCTTTACCCCTCCAACCCTCTCCACGTGCCTCAGAAATCTCAGCTGCACCTCAGGTACACAAGCTGCAAGTCCTCCTCCGGCCCTGGAATTTTCTCCTGTGCCCTCAGTAAGGAGAAGTGCTGGCTGAGACTTCAGGAGAGTTAATGCTTCTGGGGTAATCTTGGACCAAAGGCAGATGCAGCCAATGAGCACAGCCTTCTCTTTCTTCCCCTGCCCCTTCTTTTACAATGATGACACTCATAAGAGTTTCATCCATTTCTCACAGCAGCCCTAGTAGAAACCCCACCAAACGGCCTGATGTTGGCTTTTTCTCCTTCCCAGAACGGTTCCAGTGAGAGCCTTTCAAATTACTGCTTACACTCCAGGCCCCCAAATAATGGTCACCTCTGCACCTAACAGTACTTTTTGTCTTTCTTTTCTTTTTAAAAATATATTATATGATTTTAGAAGCTATCTAACAAGAGTCATTTGGAAATTCAAAAGAAAATAAAATAGAATACATATGTATATATATATATTTTTTCTTCTCCCTAGTACATTTTATTCTCTCTCCATATAGGTTCACAGAGACACAAACACATGTATGGCTGTGTGTGTGTGTATATATATCTTTCCATACATACATATATATACAAACATATATTCTTCCATGAATCCTTATGTTTAAAGGGAAGAAATGGATTTCTTTAAAAGTTTGAGAATATTAACAAGTACACATTTGAGAAATACAAAGCAGGTAACATTGATGCTTCCCCTCTCTGTAGCATTAATTATAGTGAATGTACACATGGAAATCTGAGAACAATATCCTAAGATTATATTAATTGAGTGTTTCTGAAATGCCACCTTGGGAATCCAACTTTGTATCCTTTGGTTAGGAGATATTTTTGAAAAATATCACAGTCCCTCTATATCTAATAGTACATTTCCCCCCTTTTTTTCCTTTTGAAAGCATAAATACTATGCAATTCTAGGAACTATCTTATAAGAGTCATTTGTAAGACTCAAACTAAAACTTAATCAGAAAATATTCATATACCAGCTATGTAGAGAAACAACTAATTTTAAATTTTTCGAAATGCACCCAGTTTCAAATAGTCTGTCTTTTTGTTTCTATCAATGCATTTGTAAATACATGTTTAAGCTTAAACACATTCACCATTTTAAATATGTAAACTACTATAACTTGCTATCTTATCTTCATCTGTTCTCTTATCTTCTGTTCTCTTGCAGTAAGATCTCTCTGATTATCAAAGGTTCTAACATTTTGATACAATGAAAAGGTGAATATTATTGATAGGAAAAGCATACCTCAGTATGAGAGAGAGAGAGAAGGAGAGTGATGGTGATGATGATGGGAAAATGAGAAAAGAACCAGAAAGCATACACTAAGTCATTAACGCTGTTTATTTTTATTATTGTTTATGGTTTGTACTATCTGTACTTCTTAATTTTTACTATCTGTTTTACTACCTATTACGATGCTTATATATAGATAGCTTCTACTGAAAATACATACATGTATACAACTTTTATGTTGTGATGTATATTATATAACAAATATTACAATATATATGTATATGTACGTTTGCTTATACAACTTGAAAAAGCACTGATCTAGCTCTTATTTGAGGCAAAAATTTTTACTCTACTGAAAAACAAAAGAAACACGCCGTCTCTCGCCAAGGATAAATCAACTCAGATGCCAACAAGAGATTTCAAGTTTGCCTGGAGTTTCCAAGTTCATGAATGCTGAGTGATCTCTAAATTTGGAAATCTGTTTTTTCCCATTGCTAATAATAAATCTTATGAACTATCCTACACAAAGTATTAGGTACCCTAAATAAACACTATAAAAATAACCTCCTTTATTTATGGACATGCTGTTTCAGATGCCCATACCCAATTGTCTCCCCTCCTTTGGAGACTGGAATTCTTTTTGTCTCTCTTCAGTTTCACCTTTGTCACTGTTAATTCTCTGCAAATTCGGTAATAGTGGAAATAAAACAGGCAATATAAAGAAAGGTGGTAACCGAGTAAAATATGTAATTTAATACCTTCAGATCCTCCTCAATGTGTTCTTTGAGTTAGTTTTCCAGTCTGTAGGATCAAGGAGTTTTCCTTCTTCATATTTTACAAAGTATTTGCCCTTAAAAAGATTTTAAAAAGAAAAAAGGAAGTTGAGGATCAAGTGTATGTCACTGTTCATGGAATGATGGCATCCAGACTATGGAACACGTTTCCTGGGATTCCCATCAGCCTTTACAACATCTCTACAAAACGCAAAGGGAGTGAAGGTTGAGGGGATGGATCACTTACCTTTAAGACCTCTTCCTTCAACCTGCCCTGCCCTTTTACACTCTGTGGAAGGTCTTTTTTAGGGGTGCCATTCTTTATTTTTATACAGAGCAAATGACCTCCATGGTAAATTTTGTAGGGGACAGACAGATCCATAGCCCACTCTGAAAAAGAAGAGAACACAATTTCTATCTTTCTATCTGTCTCTGTCTCTCTCTCTTTTCCTCTTTCACTACTGAGCATCATTTTCTTTCTGCAACTGAGGAGAGTCAGGCAGAGGGCTGGGATTCCTGAGAATAAGTGTGTGTGCACTCGAACTCTGTTCTTTGTAAAGGCTGAGAGCTTTGCCAGACTGCTATAATGTATTGATATCTCAGAGAAGCAAGGAAAATTGTGAGATTTCATTTGCTTAATGGCTTACAGATTAATTGAGTTCCATACAGCCTTGAATATTGTACAGTTTTTCTTATACTGTACTATTTTTTAAAACAGTATAAATGATTCTTTCTTAAATATTTTTTTCTTATTTTGAATTAATTAGTCCAGCTGGCCCATCACATCAAAATCACATGCAGAAATTTTAGGCTGAAAGGAATGAAAATATATTACTCCTCTAACTTCAACAATAAGCAAGATTTTATCATACTGATTCCTCCAGTAATATAACCCAAACACAGAGGTTGGC
The DNA here is from genome assembly GCF_023699985.2 of Odocoileus virginianus. Taxonomy (NCBI): domain Eukaryota; kingdom Metazoa; phylum Chordata; class Mammalia; order Artiodactyla; family Cervidae; genus Odocoileus; species Odocoileus virginianus. Next base: position 17,917,705 of record NC_069674.1, read on the forward strand.
TCTCAGATGGCCCAGCAGTAAAGAATCCTCCTGCCAATGCAGAAGACACAAGAGACCTAGGTTTGATTCCTGGGTGGAAAAGATCACCTGGAGTAGGAAATAGCAACCTGCTCCAGTATCCTTGCCTGGAAAACTCAATGGAAAAAGGAATCTGGCAGGCTACAGTCCATGCGGCCAGAAAAAGCTTGCAAGTGTACTTCAATTATTTTAAAAATAAAATGTCTTAATTTTGTTATTCTTTTCTTTACCTGAGAATGAGGGAAAAATTGTTTGACTCACTTTGGTCTTTAGAAAAGTTTCAGTTTTCTTTGCGTTGTACATCAATGAATGACAGGATGAAGTAAAGTCAAAAAACTTTTGTCAAGAACTTCCTCCCCTAATGGAACAAAAGCACTTCAAAGAATTGTTTTTATTAAAGTTAAACTAATGTCATCTGATCAGGTGGTGGCTTAGATGGTAAAGCGTCTGCCTACAATGCGGATGACCCAGGTTCAATCCCTGGGTCAGGAAGATCTCCTGGAGAAGGAAATGGCAACCCACTCCAGTATTCTCGCCTGGAAAATCCCATGGACTGAGGAGCCTGGTGGGCTACAGTCCATGGGGTCACAAAGAGTCAGACACGACTGAGTGACTTCACTTTCACTTAAACTAAGGTCACACACACTTATATCATTCAGAAAACAAAATTACTGGTAGTCATATAAGGGTTTTCAAAATTCAGAGAAGTAAGCAATCCACACAGGCCAGAGAAAAAAATTGTCACTAATGAGATAAAATGTGCTTTGAAAAACCACTACAATATTGTAAATTAATTTGCCTCCAATTAAAATTTTTAAAAAAAGAAAGAAAACTATATGTAAACTCCCCCCAAAAAAAGTGCTTTGAGTGATGGACTTTATCTGGTTATATGGAGGGAGTGTCTTATGACCAAAATGCAGATGGAGGGTATCAGGGAACAGCTGTGACAAGGAAGAAACCATCCTGCCTGGAACAGGAATTTCATGTGAAAGAAACATGGGAAAGTTGGATAAGTTTGGAGTATAGGCTGAGGAAGTAGACAGGAAAGGTGGTGAGATAAAAAATAGAGCAAATTCTTAAGTACCCAACTGAGAGGTTCATATTTGAACATTCAAGCACTAAAAAATCATTGACGTTTTCTGAAAAATAAGGATTTTCATCTCTACAAAGGAGAGAGAGAACTAAGACATGAAATATAGGAAAAGGAAGGGATAGATGGCTATTTGCGGTTTTCTTTGCTGGCAATGAAGATGAAAGTGAAAGACCCTGAAATGGAAGCATATAAACCATAGTAACAGCAAAAAAAGAGCCACAAATCACTAGAGAATAAGGAGTCAGAATGATATATACCTGACTTTGACCATGGTTGAGCTTTTTACAACACTAAATGGCCTCTTGGTAGTTGGAACAATACAGGAGAAAAAAGTTCAGGCAAAAAAGATGATAAAAGTGTGATCCTCAGAGCATAGGAAATACTCTTATTTTTTTACTATTATAAATGGCTGAGAAGATGAGGGAACTGTTTGTCTGTTTTAAACTAATCTGTCTTAAATCAATCAAGTTAATGTATTAGCTAACTAAATTTATTTTAAATTAATGGTAACCAGCTTACCTTATTTCCCCAGTTCCCTGTAATCACCTCATTAGTCCTCTTACTGCCAGATTAGACACCATGCTTATGTTGCATGGTTGTCTATAGGGTGCTCTTTCTTACACTATGGATTTCCTACCTCCCTCAACTTTTTGAGCACTTGCTGTGATATTTTCATATTCAGTGTTTCTCTCTCTCTCTCACTGCACCACACTATACATTATAAATGCCTTACCATTCTCATAATTCTACTCTTATTTAGCTAAAAATTCCTCCAAAAACTTATTTCAGATCTTTTCTGTTCCCAACCTTTTCATTTTTCTCCTCCAAGCTCTTAATTAATCATTGAATTGAGAAAATGAAAGTAAAAACAACCTACGTGAGCTTTATTATGCATTTGTCTTCACTAAAGCTAAATGTCTCTAAAGCTATCCTTTCAATTTCCAGAGAATTAATGTTTTACAATTCTTTAGGCAGAATTCCCTCCCCTAAATGCTGGAACCAATTAGTTCATGCCTCTTCTGGGGTTTTGTTTCTATCACAAATATTCCATCTGCTCTTAAGTAAAATTTAGCTTATTATTTAACTTTTGGGAAAAAATACACACAATTTACTGAGAGAAAATATTTGTTCTATCAATCAGTAGAATTTTAAATGGTTGGTTTCCATTTTCCAAATTCCTATCAGGAGTCTTATGCAAGATGATTGACTAACCATCCATGACTACCTCTTCTCCTTCCTGAAATCTCATTCAAATGTGAGGAAACTCTAAAAACAACTTTGTACCACTAAATCCATTGTACCGCTGCAAAACCCAGAAGGGTATATGATTAAAGTATCAGAACATCAAGGATTATCCTGACAGCATAGAAGAGAGAGTTTTTGAAACCCAAGCTTATTCACCTGCAATTTATGACAGATTAAAAATAAAAGGATGACCAAGTAAGTGAGTTTACTCATCAGAACTTCCAAAATTTTCTAGTCCCAAGCAGCTGGAATTGGGAGTAGGACCAGCCCTGTCGAATAGCCAATTAATTCAAGATCTGTAGAACAGTTGGAGTAGTCTCCCAAAAAGGAATTTTCCTAGAAGATAAAACTAAGTAAATAGCTCGCCAAGTAAAATGGAAGTTCTCCCCTAGGAGACACTACACGGAAATTGAGCCAAGAAGGAGATACTATAGTGAGTGAAAATGAATAAATAAATAAAACCCAACTCCCCCCCAAAAATGGTTGTGCCTATAAATTCCCTTCTCCTTCTAAAGAAAACCCAATCACACACAAACTTTCTCTCCATTTTCATCCTCCCTTCTACCTTTTCTCTTACCTTCACAATCAGGGTCAGAATTCACTGTGGGATAAAAAGCATATTAACCTGTGATTTTAAAACACCTGAATGTAACATTTTGCTACATCTGGGCTGTTAGTTATAATTGGGAACATACTAAAATTTCAAAAAACTGAGAGAAAACATAGGTAAGAAAGAGAAACAACAGACTGAATACATATAGTTCCAGGAAAGACTAAAGCAGTCAAGGAAATAGCAGATAACATCCAATACAGGATGGTTAATCATGTCAAAGATTCTAAAGGACTGCATATCTTTAAAACAAGAATGGGCTACAGTGGCTGACTTTATTTTGGGGGGCTCCAAAATCACTGTAGATGGTGACTGCAGCCATGAAATTGAAAGACGCTTAGTCCTTGAAAGGAAAGTTATGACCAATCTAGATAGCATATTAAAAAGCAGAGACATTACTTTGCCAACAAAGGTCTGTGTAGTCAAGGCTATGGTTTTTCTAGTAGTCATGTATGGATGTGACAGTTGGACAAAAGAAAGTTGAGCACTGAAGAATTGATGCTTTTGAACTGTGGTGTTGGAGAAGACTCTTGAGAGTCTCTTAGGCTGCAAGGAGATCCAACCAGTCCATCCTAAAGGAGATCAGTCCTGGGTGTTCACTGGAAGCACTGATGTCAAAACTGAAACTCCAATATTTTGGCCACCTGATGCAAAGAGCTGACTCATTTTGAAAAGACCCTGATGCTGGGAAAGATTGAGGGCAGGAGGAGAAGGGGACGGCAGAGGATGAGATGGTTGGATGGCATCACCAACTCAATGGACATGAGTTTGGGTAAACTTTGGGAGTTGGTGATGGACAGGGAGGCCTGGCGTGCTGTGGTTCATGGGGTCGCAAAGAGTCGGGCACGACTGAGCGACTGAACTGACTGACAATAAAACTGAAGTAACTAAGTAAACTGAGTTCTTGAGAATTAAAATGAAACAAAGAAAAAACTCACCTTAACTCCAGTGTCAATAGACCAAAATAAGAAAAGCTGCACAGTGACATTTCTTAAAGAGTATATACAGAAGTGAAGTGAAGTCGCTCAGTCGTGTCCAACTCTGCGACCCCGTGGATTGTGGCCTACCAGGCTCCTCCGTCCATGGGATTTTCCAGGCAAGAATACTGGAGTGGGTTGCCATTTCCTTCTCCAGGGGATCTTCCTGACCCAGGGATCAAACCCAGGTCTCCCAAATTGGAGGCAGACACCCTAACCTCTGAGCCACCAGGAAGCCCAGAGGCATGTCTCAAAATTAAAGAGATGAAAATTATGAATAAAATTATGAGAATGCAGTTAAGAAACATGGAAAATGAATCCAGGAAATCAAATAATCATTTCAGTAGGAATGAGTAAAAAGAGAAGAAAAGTTATCTTTTAGAAGAAATATGTGGTACAATGAACAGAATTGTCTAAATGTCACCCTTGGACTTCACTGGCAAACTAGGAGTTAGTACTTCATGCTTCCACTGCAGAGGGCACAGGTTTGATCCCTGGTCAGGGAACTAAGATCCTGTAATCTGTGCTGAGCAACCAAAAATAAATAAAAATAAAAATGACCCTAGGGCTTCCCTGGTGGCTCAGTGGTGAAGAATCTACCTGCTGATGCAGGAGACACAGGTTCGATCCCTGAACTGGGAAAATGCTACATCTGCAGAGCAACTAAGCCTGTGATCCCCAACTACTGAGCCTGTGCTTCATAGCCTGGGATGCACAACTACTGAGCAATGTGCCGCAGCTACTGAAGACTGTGTGCTCTAGAGCCTGAGCTCTGCAACAAGCGAAGCCACTGCAATGAGAAGCAAGTACACTGCAACTAGAGTAGACGCTGCTCTCTGCAACTAGAGAGAAAGACCACACAGCAATGAAGACTCAGCTCAGTGAAAATTAAACAATAAATAAATAAAATTTAAATAATAAAAATAAAAGCAGCAAGCTTAAAACTATTTTTTTTTCTTTTCTTAAAACATTAATTTATTTTAATTGCAGGATAATTATAATATTGTGGTGGCTTTTGCCATACATTGACATGAATCAGCCACAGGTGCAAATGTGTCCCCCATTCTGAAAAAAGTAACCCCAGATGTTATTGTATGTTCCCCAGACAAATTGGCTTCTTCCACCAAGCTTGGCTTGCACCAACCTTGACTTCCCATAATGGGCTCAAGGCCACCCTGTGCTAGGCAGCTGGTTTCCTAGACAACTCTCCTAAACAGCTGGAATCCTGACTCCAGACTACTCCACATCAAAAAATATTTTATTTCCCTGAAAACACTGTCCTTCTGCTTGCACCATAACGAAAGAGATACACAGGGGAAAGAGACCTTTAACAGGAGCGCAGGGCCACGCTGTGCGTCAGCAGTACCCAGGTCTCAGGACATTCTTCTGCAGGTAGTGGGAGAATGGGAACCCTGTGCCTTTCCTTGCTTCTCTCCTTGTTGAGCCTGGACCTGTGTGTTGTCCCTTTCCTCAAAATCCTGCTCCTTACACCACACAAAGAGATATTGTGAGGTACCATAGATGGAGACCTAGAAGGGACTCACCATGCACGACAAATTATTATTGAGTCTTCAGAGAAAAGGGCCTGCAATGTTTTACAAGATAATTAGTTACTGAAACATATTTTTGAAAAATATATGTGATCTTCTCTAAATGTAAGACCAGAAACTATAAAACTCCTAGAGGAGACCATAGGCAAAACAATCTCCGACATAAATCACAGCAGGATCCTCTATGACCCATCTCCCAGCATATTGGAAATAAAAGCAAAAATAAACAAATGGGACCTAATGAAACTTAAAAGCTTTTGCACAACAAAGGAAACTATAAGCAAAGTGAAAAGACAGCCCTCAGATTGGGAGAAAATAATAGCAAATGAAGCAACAGACAAAGGATTAATCTCAAAAATATACAAGCAACTCCTGCAGCTCAATTCCAGAAAAATAAATGACCCAACAAAAAAATGGGCCAAAGAACTAAACAGATATTTCTCCAAAGAAGACATACAGATGGCTAACAAACACATGAAAAGATGCTCAACATCACTCATTATCAGAGAAATGCAAATCAAAACCACAATGAGGTACCATTACATGCCAGTCAGGATGGCTGCTATCCGAAAGTCTACAAGCAATAAATGCTGGAGAGGGTGTGCAGAAAAGGGAACCCTCTTACACTGTTGGTGGGAATGCAAACTAGTACAGCCGCTATGGAGAACCGTGTGGAGATTTCTTAAAAAACTGGAAATAGAACTGCCATATGACCCAGCAATCCCACTTCTGGGCATACACACTGAGGAAACCAGATCTGAAAGAGACCTATGTACCCCAATGTTCATCGCAGCACTGTTTATAATAGCCAGGACATGGAAGCAACCTAGATGCCCATCAGCAGACGAATGGATGAGGAAGCTGTGGTACATATACACCATGGAATATTACTCAGCCATTAAAAAGAATTCATTTGAATCAGTTCTAATGAGATGGATGAAACTGGAGCCCATTATACAGAGTGAAGTAAGCCAGAAAGATAAAGACCATTACAGTATACTAACACATATATATGGAATTTAGAAAGATGGTAATGATAACCCTATATGCAAAACAGAAAAAGAGACACAGATGTACAGAACAGACTTTTGGACTCTGTGGGAGAAGGCGAGGGTGGGATGTTTCAAGAGAACAGCATCGAAACATGTATATTATCTAGGGTGAAACAGATCAGCAGCCCAGGTTGGATGCATGAGACAAGTGCTCGGGCCTGGTGCACTGGGAAGACCCAGAGGGATCGGGTGGAGAGGGAGGTGGTGAGAGGGGGGATCGGGATGGGGAACACAGGTAAATCCATGGCTGATTCATGTCAATGTATGACAAAAACCACTACAATATTGTAAAGTAATTAGCCTCCAACTAATAAAAATAAATGAAAAAAATGTGATCTTCAAGAGTGGAAGAAAATGCCTGTATTTTCATATTCTTGGGTCAATTAAAGTTACAGAACCAGTTAATCTTGAATTTAATCGAGTTCCAAATGTATTTCAAACAAAAATTAAAAAGGAACTCAATTGGTCAGATTCCAAATTCATGTGGAAGACACAGTGTAACTAAATAATGAAAATATTCTGTGTAAAACTATAATGTGTAGTGCAGTGGACACTGTGCCTCTCCACCCAGATCTACTCTGTGGACACATTCCTCCTGCTGCTACAAGTTCTGCCAGCCCCCAGAAGCCTGTCCTCTCTAGGAATGTCTCTTGGCCAAAGAAATCACTTCGCCCAGGATTTGTGTTCCTTCGAACAGGTAGCCAGCATCCAATTACTAGCTGATGCAGGACTATAATCATTCGTCCCTCCCATTTTAACTCCAGACATTTCTGGGGGACTGTCCTTTCTTCAGAGCCCCCTATGGGGTCAACAGTGGCTTAATGTGACATTTCAAGCACACTTTCTCCCTCAGTCCATTCCTGCACCAGTCTCCTCCCCACAGATGCTAATCACCAGAGCACTCACTAATAAACTTCCTACATACTGATCTCCATCTCAGAGTCTGTCCAGAGAACCAGACTTGTCTCATCAGATGTAGATAAAAGATGGTTAAACATAGTGATACCAATATTTCAATAGGCAACTGAATCAGGAAGAAAATAGAAGGGCAAGAAACAGACACATGCATGTATGTACTATAGTGATTTGGCATGTCACAAAGGCTTTTTGTGGGGTTTTTTTTGACAGGAAATAATGGACTTTTATAGAAATGGTTGGGGACAATGACTGTCTACACATCAAAGGAAAACATAGTCAATTCTTTACCTTATATAATACATAAATAAAAACTGCACATAAATTAAAGCTGTAGACATAAAAATCAAAGTGTGAAAACACCTAGAATTAAGTATCAGACAACATTTTATAAGCTTGAATGGGAATAGGGTGTGAGCATAAGGCTTCCCAAACAAAATATGAAACTAAGCATCATTTTTGAAAAATGATTGTCAGATTTTAAATTTTAAATTTTTTTTACCTTTACATTTTGACCTAATCTCAGACATACACAAAGTTGCAAAAGTAGTACAAAATATTATCACATATGCTTCTCCCATGCTGAAGAAAAACTGTCTAAGAAATATTTAATACATATGATTTTTACAAAAATATGATTTAGCAAATTGTGAAACTATTTGTATTGTAGGACTGAGTAAACACAAAAATATATTGTAGATAATGAAAGCCAACTTTCTCACAGTCACAGAAAAAGTTTATTCTAGTGAGAACACTAGAATAAATGCTGTGGTAATTAGTGGCATTAGTGTTTATAATAGATATACAGATATATCATGATTATAGACAGATAACCACCTAGGCCTGGATTTCTCCATGGGGCTCAATTCTTCAAAAGTAGATTTCATTCCACTTCTGTTATCTTGATTCTGTGTATTCCCACCTTACCCCCGCCCTCCCGCATTTCAATTATTTCCATAACTAATTTAAATGTGTTTGTAAGCTTGAGTCTTCCCTTAGAAATAACTTTCTCCTTGTTAACTCAAAGGAACCTCTAACATTTGAAATCATATGCAAAGTAACAAAGTGAAATAAAACATTCTAGACAGTGTTTACAAGATGAATAACTGCTTTTTCTAATTTCACAAAAGTATCCCATAATAAAAATTATCTGCTTTGTCCTTAAGGATAAATTCACTTTTACCTTTTCCATCTGATTCATTTTCCTTTCTGATAACCCAGGATTGACCTCAGCTGAAGAGAGTCCTACAGCTGTGTTTGTACAATGTGATTACATGTGTTTAACTTTTTAGAAAAGGGATGGGTCCAATAAAATCCTCTTTGTGAAAATTTAAATTACAGACAAAGAAACTAAGAATCAGAATGTGGGGATTATGAAAGGCAGTTCTTGGAGATATGGGCTTTGGGGGTATGGTGGCCATTCTGTTCCATGTGCCCTGATGAGGCTTGCAGTATCACTGTTGGTACAGACGACAGAAGTGATACAGGAGACCAGGCATTTGCAAGAAAGTAGCTAGACGGTTTATATATTAACTTGTTGATTTTTCATGTATGGTAAGTCTGATTATAGAGTTAAGTCTAATAGTTGCTCATAGTTCTTTAATGTAGAAGGCCCTCCATGCTTAAGATACCTTGAGTGGGTTTTTGTTCCTTGCTGTTAAGGAATTATCGGACAAGACATTGTATCACTGTTAAAACATGAAGAAAGTTGATGGAAAAAGTTATGCAGTGTGGATCTTTAGTAAATAATAGTGTTAATATTAGTTTAAGTTGTATATAATACATTTTAAATATTAATTTAAAACATGTGTAAATACATTTATATTATACAAAATGCAACAAAAAGTATATTGATGATAAAATAATGAGAATGAAGTCTCTTAACTGATGCTCTCTCCATATTTTATTGTGAAGTTTATTTATTGGTATGTATTCTATGTTGTTTTCCCACTTTAACCCAGATGTTTTTAATAAAGAAAGAACATAAAACAGAGTGCTTCAAGGACTTGGAAATTGAAAAGATATATAAATATATACATAAACATGATCTCCAATATTTCTAGCATACCTGAAAAAGTCTGTCCAATATAATTCTCTAGCACATGCTAATAACCTTGAATCAAAGAGCTATGAAATACTAAACTGAATTTAGTATTGTGAAAAGTTATCTTTTCTAGAATTCAGGAGGGGAAATCATCTCCTTTCCTTAAAAAAATAATTAGCATGCCCTGGAATGTTATATATTTCCTTGATGAAAAGCATGTGAAACAAAACTGGCTAGATCTGAGCAACCAAAATACAAGCAAGTATCTAACAATCGAGGAAGAACTTTAGTAGGATTAGGGAGTTAGGGAGTTATTTCTCTCAAGAGTCATTTTAGAAGATATGAAGCCTGCAGACAGTTACAATCTATTAATTTTCATCATAGGCTGCTTTATTTCTTCTACACAGTGCTCAGCAAGTGCAAAGCTACCAAACACTCAGCTCTGAATATTCACTAATCAATAGACAATTATCTCTTACTGAGGCCAGGATGAAAACAACCCAACAAATAAATCACTGTCTTTACTCCATTCTTAACTTTATTTGCACTCTCTCCTGGTATGAGCCTTCAAAGCATATAGTGGTAATTTTTTGAAAACACTCACACACAATTCCACATAAAATACCTTAGAATGTTTCATGAGTAAAATTCATTTCTCCTTTGTGGACAACCTATAAATAATAAACAATAACAATAAACCATTGAGGCTAGCAATAAAATTAACACATAGCATACAATTGCATTGTTTTTGTGCTAGATGTTTACATTTTTTGTAACAAAAATTAACATATGCATTTTTAGTCTCATTTTATAGATGAGAAAACTGAAGTTCTAAGAAATTAAATCTTATCAAGATAACAGTTAATTAGATACTAAGTGATTAATCCAGGATCATAAAACAAGACTTTAAAATGTTAACCATTCACTTTGAGTACTATCCATGAGATAATGTAGAAGTATACTGGTTTAAGTATTTTGCTAGCTATATTTTCTAAGATGGATCTATCAGTTGGTATAAAGCAGTAAAGAAGGAAAAACAAATCAAATTATGTCTATGTTCATTATACAAATATAAAATGTAAGCTTAATTATAATTCTTTAGAAATTCATTCCTTATAATTCTGATATTATTTAAGGTTGTCCATTTTTAGAATGACAATGTTGGTTGACAACTTTTCTTCCCTAAAATATGATATCCTTTTCATGTTAACTTTTACATATATTAGATTGTACTTTTTGCTCTTATTTTTTGCTGCCTTATATCCACAACCAACAAAAACATATTAGTGCTTCAGAAATACTTCAGTAAAACATAAAATGAGTCATGAAGGTGTAATCTGAATTATACAACTCAGAAAATGTCTCAAATTACGTCAAGCATGAGTCTGGCATGAAAAATTAAATTTGTTATTATAGTGACAAATGTACAAATGTGAATATTTATATAAGCATGTATATAATAAAATTACAATAAAATATCTGACAGTAAATATCTGATGAACATTGTATATTATTAGAGTGGAAAGTCAGTTGAATAACATTGACATAGAGCCAGTGAAGTTGCCACAATTAAAAGCAAAAAAGAAAAAGGGACAACCTAGAGGTTTATTTTTCCTGAATTAGAAAAATATAATCCAGTTAAAAAAAGTAATTAATTTTAAAGATAAAAACAGAGAAGAAACTAAAACTATAGTTCTATCATTTAAAATTGTAGTCCTGAGACTTAAGTATAAATCACAGTATAACAAAATATTTGCAAAATCAGGTAGAATATTAAGAACTAACATTCTGTTCAAAGAGAAAACTGAATAAGTTGTTGTAAAAATTCTCTCATGACATTATGTTGTTGGTTATCACGTAACGGAACTGACGTACATCACAGAAGAACAATTAACATTACAGTATCACTCCATCAGATAGTTTTCTTTACAAATGCACAAAACCCTTGAGGCATAGAATATGACTATGCTCTTAGAATATATGTGGTACCTATATCAAGGAGATGGTCCTGGTTAGTATTTGTTTGATATGCTACTGAAAACCCCACCTGCTTGGAAAGAGATACTTCATTTATATAACATGTATTCTGTGTGTCATGACTTAGCTACAGAAGGAGGCATTAATGCCAGTAGTGAAGAAAAGTTATCAATACGTCTTCCAAGAAAGGGTATTTCTGTGTGAAGAGAAGATATTGACTATGAAAAAAAATTACACAACCTAAATTTTGAGAATTATATTTTGTTTTGCAGACAAAACTGAGGGCTTAAGCCTAGGGCACAGCCTCTCAGAGAAACTTGAGGGACTGCTTCAAAGAGTTAAGGGAGGTGATGGAGGAATTTTTGTAACACAGACCAGATAGTGGGATCATCAAAAGATTACTGTCAATTAAATAAAACCAGATATCTCAAGTTAATGAGATAGCTTTATATGAGAAGATGCAAGAGTCTGGGCTTACTGAAATCCTTCCTCGGATACGCACCTCAGCTGTCTGGGATCAGTATCCTATTCTTTCCCTTCCAGAGTTCCCTCATGGCTCACCACAGGGGAGGCTTTAGTGGCTTGGAGCCTGCAACATCTTTTGTTTAGCAGGCAACAGTTTTCATTCATAATACCAATCCACACAGAGTTTTAGTCACAGACATTGGTTGTGAGTCAAAATTAGATTTTTTAATCATAATTTGGTGATGAAAGAAACTGCAAATATCATAAATTTGTTCAAACCATATTCTCTGGGTCTACATCTTTTTAACATGCTGAGTGAAGAAATGGGCAGTGAATACAAACCTAATTTCCCAGATGAAGGCTCTTGCACCTCAAAGTTAAAGAAGCTCAACCAAATTTAAAGAAATATGAGGATAAAACTATTTCTTAGTGAATGCCCAGTTAGATTAAGCACAAACTGGAATCAAGATCACCAGGAGAAATATCAATAACCTCAGATAGGCAGATGGTGCCACTCTAATGGCAGAAAGTGAAGAAGAACTAAAGAGCTTCTTGATGACACTGAAAGAGCAGAGTGAAAAATATGGCTTAAAACTCAACAATCAAAAAATGAATATCATGGCACCCGGTCCCATCACTTCATGGCAAATAGATGGGTAAAAGAATGGAAACAGTGACAGACTTTGTTTTCTTGGGCACCAGAATCACTGAAGATGGTGATTGCAGCCATGAAATTAAAAGATGCTTGCTCCTTGGGAGGGAAGCTATAACAAATCTAGACAACATATTAAAAAGCAGACATCACTTTGCCAACAAAGGGCTGTATAGTCAAAGTTGTGGTTTTTCCAACTGTCATGTATGAACATGAAAGCTGGACCATAAAGAAGGTTGAGCACTGAAGAACTGATGCTTTTGAACTGTGGTGTTGGAGAAGACTCTTTAGAGTCCCTTGGACAACAAAGAGATCAAACCAGTCAATCCAAAAGGAAATCAACCCTGAACATTCACTGGAAGGACTAATGCTAAAGCTGAAGCTGAAGCTCCAATTCTTTGGCCATCTACTGTGAAAAACTGACTCATTAGAAAAGACCCTGATGCTGGGAAAGATTGAGAGCAGGAGGAGAAGGGGGTGATAGAGGATGAGATGGTTATATAGCATCATCAACTCAATGAACATGAACTTGAGCAAGCTCCAGGAGACAGTGAAGGACAGGGGAGGCTGCCTTGCTGCAGTACATGGGGTTGCAAAGAGTCGGACATGACTCTGTGACTGAAGCAGCAATGATTGATTCTAACATTGAAAGTTAAAACATCCTTTGAATTCATGTGGCTTGCTTGCGTGGCACAAGTTAGTGATACATCCAGCATGTTGCAGGGTCCCAGTCTGTTATTTAAGGATCACAGTATTATTTTTAGTTTTGGAGATAAAAGCATGGTGTATCTTAAGAAAAAAAAGTCCATCTCAGTGTCTATTAGAGTTCTCGATAGAAGCAGAATCAATAGGAGTTCTAGCTAAAGAGAAAGATTGATTTCCTATGAAGAATTAACTCACATAATTACGGAGGCTGAGAAGTCCCACATTCTTTCATCTGCAAGTCTGCAAGCTGGAGACCTAGAAAGTCTGTGGTATAATTTACTTTGAGGAATCTGAAGGCCTGAGAACTAGGGGAGCTGATAGTGTAAATGCCAGTCTGAAGGTAGGAAAAAATTGATGAAATATCCCAGCTCCACACTAAGGCTGAAGAAAGTGGCAAATTTCTCCTTCCTCCACCTATTGTTCATCTTAGGGCTTCAAGGGATTGTGGGATGCCCACCCACACTTACTGATTCCACAAATAATTCAAATGCTAAACTCACACAGATACACAAAGAAATAATGTTAAACATGGGCACCCATTTATCCAGTCAAGTTAACACATAAAATTAACCATCACATAGGACAAGTAAATATATTGCTGAAAGTTTTATTTTCTCTATGCCTTTATTATTTTCTTACTCACTAAAGAAATTCAACATAAATTATAAGACATATTTTAATATTTATAGATAAATAATATTACTATATCCTGTTGAGTGTATAATCCTCCCAAAGAGTAGACTAGGAATTCATTTGCCATTATCCTTTGTGTAGCAGCTTTTGACTGAACCATACTTAGCAATTTGTTCCAGGGAAGAGCGCTGAAAGGAGTTATTGATTTTATTAGAATCCAGTTACCCAGAACTACCTGACAGAGAGCCACTTCTGGATGCCTTTGCCAACGATGTGCAATTCTAACTTAATTGTACCTTTTTTGCAAAGTGCAAAAATGCAAGCAAACCCTAATTCACTGCTCCAACTCTCCATCACCAAAAGATACTGTACATGCACAGTAGGGAGAGAATCCCTATAGCTGATTATGTATTTGCTTTGTAATTTTAGGTTAACCAGTTCAGAAGAGATTATATGGGTGCTTCAGAGTCTTCACCTATAAATGAACAAGTCCTTCATAGAAAGGACTTTAGCAGAATAAAAGGCGTAAAAGCTACTCAAAGCATCATATGATAAAGAAATAATAGAAGTGATAAAATAAGTCAGAATACCTGGGCTGGATTTGTTCTTATACATCAGGGAAATCATAGATCATAACGCAGTATTTTCAGTTCAGTTCAGTTCAATCACTCAGTCATGTCCAATACTTTGTGACCCCATGGACTGCAGCACGCCAGGATTTCCTGGCCATCACCAACTCCTGGAGTTTACTCACACTCGTGTCCATTGAGTCGGTGTTGCCATGCAACTATCTCATCCTCTGTTGATCCCCTTTCCTCCTGCTTTCAACTTTCCCAGCATCAGGGTCTTTTCAAATGAGTCAGCTCTTTGCATGAGGTGGCCAAAGTACTGAAATTTCAGCTTCAACATCAGTCCTTCCAATGAATGTTAAGGACTGATTTCCTTTAGGATGGACTGTTTCAATCTCCTTGCAGTCCAAGGGACTCTCAAGAATCTTCTCCAACACCACAGTTCAAAAGCATCAATTCTTCTGTACTCAGCTTCCTTTATAGTCCAACTCTCACATCCATACATGATTACTGGAAAAACCATAGCTTTGACTAGATGGACCTTTGTTGGCAAAGTAATGTCCCTGCTTTTTATTTTTTTTTCCATTTTTTTTTATTAGTTGGAGGCTAATTACTTTACAATATTGTAGTGGTTTTTGCCATACATTGACATGAATCAGCCATGGATTTACAAGTGTTCCCCATCCCGATCCCCCCTCCCACCTACCTCTCTACCCTATCCTTCTGGGTCTTCCCAGTGCACCAGGCCCGAGCACTTGTCTCATGCATCCAACCTAAGCTGGTGATGTGTTTCACCCTAGATAATATACATGTTTCAATGCTGTTCTCTCGAAACATGTCCCTGCCTTTTAATACGCTGCCTGTCTCAAAGTTCAGTGCTCATTCTCCCTTGCTCTGCAGTGCTTCTTTGTGTTTTATTTCATTTATACTGCCCTTCAGAGGCACAATTGATATTTTCCTGAAGATGCTGTGCTAATTCACTTACTGTACTGCTAATCATGTCATACATATATAAAACTAACATTTATACACACACACACACACACACACACACACACACATACACAATCCTATCTTGAAAGTTTGGTACTATAAAGAGGTCTAAGGTGATGTAAATAATCATGTAACCTGTTTGAATGAATTTCATTTTCATATATCAGTATTGTCTATATTTCAAGGTCTCTTGACCCTGCTGAATTTTCTTGCCATCTTCATGTTTGACAACAGTCCCCTGCAAAGTGTTCTGAGTCCCAAGTGAATTTTTTTTAATTAAGTAGTTTATTTTAATTGGAGGATAATTTCTTTAAAATATTTGGTAGTTTTTGCCATACATCGATATGAATCACCCACAGATGCACATGTGTCCCCCCATCCTGAATCCCCTTCCCACCTCCTTCCCCACCCCATCCCTCTGGGTTGGCTTTGAATGCCCTGCTTCACGCATGGAACTTGCACTCGTCATCTACTTTAGATATGGTAACATACTCTTGATGAAAGTGAAAGAGAGTGGAAAAGTTGGCTTAAAGCTTAACATTCAGAAAACTAAGATCATGGCATCTGGTCCCATCACTTCATGGGAAATAGATGGGGAAACAGTGGAAACAGTGTCAGACTTTATTTTTTTTGGCCTCCAAAATCACTGCAGATGGTGATTGCAGCCACTAAATGAAAAGACGCTTACTCCTTGGAAGAAAGTTATGACCAACTTGGATAACATATTAAAAAGCAGAGACATTACTTTGCCAACAAAGGTCCGTCTAGTCAAGGCTATGGTTTTTTCAGTGATCATGTATGGATGTGAGAGTTGGACTATAAAGAAAGCTGAGCGCTGAAGAATTGATGCTTTTGAATTGTGGTGTTGGACTCTCAAGAGTCCCTCGGACTGCAAGGAGATCCAACCAGTCCACCCTAAAGGAGATTAGTCCTGGGTGTTCATTGGAAGGACTGATACTGAAGCTGAAACTCCAATACTTTGGCCACCTGATACGAAGAATTGACTCATTGGAAAAGACCCTGATGCTAGGAGAGATTGGGGGCAGGAGGAGAAGGGGATGACAGAGGATGAGATGGTTGGATGGCATCACTGACTCGACATGGGTTTGAATAAACTCCGAGAGTTGGTGATGGACAGGGAGGCCTGGCGTGCTGCGATTCATGGGGTGGCAAAGAGTCTGACACGACTGAGTGACTGAACTGAACTGCAGTGAATATACATGTTTCAATGCTATTCTCTCAAGTCATCCCACTCTGGCCTTCTCCCACATAGTCCAAAAGTCTGTTGTTTACATCTGTGTCTCTTTTGTTGCCTTGCATATAGGATCGTTGTTGCCATCTTTCTAAAGTCCATATATATGCATTGATACACTGTAGTGGTATTTCTCCTTCTTACTTACTTCACTATGTATAATAAGCTCCAGTTTCATCCACCTCATTAGAATTGATTCAAATGTGTTCTTTTTTAAGCTGAATAATATTACATTGTATATATGTACCACAATTTCCTTATCCAAGTGAATTTTTCATGGACACATTACTGTCACTATTGTGTCTTGCCACCTGTCACCATGGCAGCCACTCCCAGCCATGGCACTGGCCTCCAATGTATCGAACATGAGATTCACCTGGGAGGTTTCACAAACCTTTATGTTCAGTTTGAACCCCTCATCAATTAAACCAGAATATCCAAGGAGTAAAAAACAGGTTTGGGTACTTGTTAAAAGATCTTGGGCAATTCCAAGCACAGTAGCATTCGCGAATCTTAAATCTATTCCAAGAAGCTGTCAGGCTACTCAAAGTGGCATAGTGGCTTATGGGGCAAATGAATTAGAATTGTTTTCCCACCTTTTCTGCTATAGTCTGTTCTTGGCTATGTTGGTTAGTTTCCTCTTGTCTCTCAGCCATACAAACGCCTTTTTATTTTCTCCTCCACTCTGTCAAGGATTGGAAGCTTCCAAATTATTTTTTGGACTTCTTTGCTAACTGAGTTGTGATTAAATTCTGCCAGTGGGAGTCAATGGCAGCTGATTGGAAGTCAGAAAAAGAGAAAAGAAATTTTTTTCCTGCTTCTGGCTCTGGCAGTTGCTGAACTATCAACAGCGAATCAGCAGTGTTGGAGGGACTGCATGCTCCTCGATCCGTGGCTGCATTAACTGTAGTGTCCCCCTTATGGGTCTGGGAAATGACACTTTGCTTTGCCCCCTAAGGAATTGCAGTGCCTTCCTGAATTTACTTGCATTTCTTTCTCCCTGCAGTTCCTTCTCCTTTCCAACAATTTAGAAACATTTAGGTCTGAAATATTTAGAGTAATTCTTTCTCTCCATCTTTATTGAGGAATGAATTTGAAAGTGAAAATCATGCAGTCACGTCGGACTCTTTGTTTGTGACCCCATGGACTATACAGTCCATGGAGTTCTCCAGGTCAGGATACTGGTGGAGTGATACCTTTTTCCCTTTTCCTTTTCCAGGGGATCTTCCCAACCCTGGGATCGAACCCAGGTCTCCCACATTGCAGGCAGATTCTTTACCAGCTGAGCCACAGGGGAAGCCCAAGGTGAGAGGAAGGTGTCCTTAACTGACAAATAACACTGTCAGATATTTAAACTGTGCATCACGATGACTCCATATACATTTTGTAAAACTTCCTCCCATCTAGCTAAATGACACATACATTACCTCACATATTTATCCTTTTTGTGTGTGAGAACATTTAAATTCTCTTCTTATATGACATCTTTGGGTAAATTATAAAAATGCAATTACTCTGGGGAAATTAATTTTTTGAAAAGAATAAAAGTACACTTTCTAGGTAGATTCAGCCCATAGGCACATGCCTTGGGAAATGAATATTTTCTTTATGGGAAGAGAGAGGCATTCCACCCTCCAGTAGACACAAGGGGCTGCACTGAGGGATATGCTTAGCAGATGGATCAAGGTTTGGTCCATTCCCACCCCCATCTGCGGGCACCATCATGCTTCACCATGCTACCCTGGGGGCATGGAGTGAGGAGGGTGACACCCTGAATCAGGCTATGGGAATTTAAAGCAGAGGGATGTACACAGATAACTGAGGCATTTTAAGGGGTAGGAAGAGTAGGTGTTTCTACTGAGAAAGAGGGAAGGAATGGTGAGTGTGGTAAGAAGAAAAACAATACCGTGAAATGCCACCGAACACTGTAGGAGTTCAGGAGGAGGTGCTACACTGTTGATTCTGCAAAGATGACAAATATATTCCAGACATTACTAAACTAGCAAGCGGCGCTCTCGGCTGGTTTAATCAGCCCCGTTTCTCTCTGGCTCAGGCTATGACCCCTAAAAAGACCTGACTATAAAAACCTGGCAGGGTCCCATTTTAAATGTAGGCAAACCTCTGAAAACGGAGTCACCTTCCTCTTCTCTTCTGGCTTTGAAAACCCAAAACTATAAGCTAAGTTCAGTTTTTGTGAATATAATATTCTAAATGTCTTTGACTCTGAAACATAAATATCTGTGACCTTTTTTCACAATCTTAAAAAGAAGCTTTTTCACATTCACTGAGCATTCACCTCAATATTTTCTGTTGTAGCCAGTCTTGTTTATATTTCCCCCACTTCTATACGCTCATGAGTTTAAATACAATGCTACACAAAATATAAAAACATTTAAAATGTTTTTCTTATATCACCCTTCTTTTATTCCTGCTACATTTTTAACCATTAAAAGAGATTAAGTGACTGATTGGCTAACATTTATTTTGGGCTGTTTACAAGGAGAAACAAATAGAAATAGTCTATGTACCTAGTATATAATAATCTTATTTTTGAATCAGAAGTTATTTTATTTCCTGGTTATAAAAGTAATACATACTCATCATAAAAATTCAGATAATGTAAGAATTTGTTCTGTCATAAAGGAACTTGACTGGGACCCAGAAACCAAATAATAAAAATATTTTCTAATGAAAAATAAATTAATTATAAATAAATAGCTAGTACATTTTTTGTAACAAACAAAATGAAAGCACAAACGCAACAGAGATATTTTGGTTTTGCTTTTAAAGCATCTAGCAGTTTACAAACACTTTTAAATACTTAAACATGAGGTGTTATTTCTACTGTTGCTATATTCTGAGTACCTATTTCTGCTTACTAAATTGCAGCTTGATTTTCTGACCTATGATTCATACAGTGTATTATGATCTTACAAAACAAAGTTTATTACAGAATAACTTATCTTTGATTGTAGCTTGTTTAAAGGAAAGTTACTACAATCCATGTTTATCATTCACATTTTTTGCTGTGTTTACCATTCACATTAGTTTCCTAGGACTGTTGTAACAAGTTGCCACACACTGGGCGCCTCAGAACAACAGACATGCATTTTCTCACATTTTGAAAGCTAGAAGTCTGAAAAATCAAGGTATAGCAGAGTTACACTTTGTCTGAAGGATCTGAGGTAGAAATCTCCTCCCTGCCTTTCTCCTAGCTCTTGGTGGCTGCGGACACTCCCTGGCATCTGCCTCCCATTTTCCCTGGCATTCCCTTCTCTATGTGTGTCTCCATCTCTGTATCTGCACCTCTCCGTCTCCCCCTGCTCATGTGGATCCCAGTCACTGTGTTAGCTACTGGGGCTGCTGCTTAGTCACTAAGTCCTGTACAACTCTTTGCAACCCCATAGCCCACCAGGGCTCTTCTGTCCATGGGGCTTCCCAGGCAAGAATACTGGAGTGGGTTTCCATTTTCTTCTACAGGGGATCTTCCTGACCCAGGGATTGAACCCTTGTCTCCTGCTTGGCAGGCAGATTCCTTACCACTGAGCTACCTGGGAAGTCCAGCCATTGTACTAGGGCCCAGCCTACTTCATATGATCCATCTTAACTTGATTACACCTGCAAAGACCCTATTTCCAAACAAGGTCATATTCACAGGTGTCAGGGGCATGGGTTAGGACTTCAATTTATTTATTTAGTAGACATAATTCAACCTATACTCTTTTGTGACATTTGCTATTATCTATGTCTTCCTTGTAGAATGTTTCTTGACTACTACCTCTCTTTAAAGAGGCCCTTTCAGACGTCCCTGATGCTAGAGTGGTTGAGAATCTGCCTGCTGATGCAAAGGACATGGGTTTGATCCCCGGTCCAGGAAGATTCCATACGCCATGGGGCAACAAAGTCTGTGTGTCACAACTACCGAATCTATATGCCTAGAGCCTGTGCTCTGCAACAAGAGAAACCACTGCAATGAGAAGTTCTTGCATGGCAACTAGAGAAAGGCCATGTGAAGCAGTGAAGACCGTGTATAGCCATAAATAAGTAAAAATTAAAAAAATTTTAAATGGAGGTCCTCTCTTGATGTCGTGGTAAAGAGAAAAGTGTTTGTGCAGAGGTTAAAGCAGTGGTTCTCAACCAGGAATTATTTCGTTTCATGGGATATGTTTGCCATTATCTGGAGAAATTTTTGATTGTCACAACTGGGAAGTGAGGAATTTGCGACTGGCATCCACTGGGCAGAAACACTTCTAAACACAATGGACAAGGCACCCCCTCGTCCCCACAATAAGGAATTGTGGTCCCTAATGTTGACGGCACCAAGACTGAGAAACCTTGTTCCAGAGGTTTCACAGAGCTGTTGGAAAATGCATTCACTCAGGATTCCTACTTCATATCTTCATCAGAATACACAATGTTGAGCTGAGGTTGGTGATGGGAATTTGCAAACACAGACCTGGGCCTGGTTGGACAGGACCTTACCTTATAACTTAGACTTTCTACTTTATTGGTTGTTAAGAACAGATGACAGAAGCACCAAGGAAACATTGGAAAGTGACAAAAATTCAGGCTCTGCTTTTATCTGGCAAATCCAAATTGGCAGTGGATTGCAGAAATTTATTCTTATGAAGTTTACTGTCTATCAGAGTAAGTCAGAGAGTAGAAAACACATAGGTGTAATGCTATTTTTCTATTATAGAAAAAGTTCCTAGGGGAATCTATGCATAAGAAAGACTGATGGAACTGACTCAAATGTGTTCTTTTTTATAGCTGAGTAATATTCTGTTGCATATATGTACCACAGCTTTCTTATTCATTCATCTGCTGATGGACATCTAGGTTGCTTCCATGTCCTGGCTATTATAAACAGTGCTGCAATGAACATTGGGGTACACAGGTCTCTTTCAATTCTGGTTCTCTCAGTATGTATGCCCAGCAGTGGGATTGCTGGGTCATATGGCAGTTCTATTTTCAGCTTTTTAAGGAATCTCCATACTGTTCTCCATAGTGGCTGTACTAGTTTGCATTCCCACCAACAGTGTAAGAGGCTTCCCTTTTCTTCACACCCTCTCCAGCATTTATTGTTTGTAGACTTTTTGATAGCAGCCATTCTGACCGGCATGAGATGGTACCTCACTGTGGTTTTGATTTGCATTTCTCTGATAATGAGTAACGTTGAGCATCTTTTCATGTTGAAAAGCATCTTTTCATCTTTTTGTTAACCATCTGAATGTCTTCTTTAGAGAATATCTGTTTAATTGTTTGGCCCATTTTTTGATTGGGTTGTTTATTTTTCTAGTATTAAGCTGCATGAGCTGTTTGTACATGTTGGACAAAGTAAAGTAAGTCTGAAAGAAGAACACCAGTACAGCATATTAAAGATATACATGGTATTTAGAAAGATGGTAATGATGACCCTATATGCAAGACAGCAAAAGAGACGCAGATGTAAAGAACAGACTTTTGGACTCTGTGGGAGGAGGTGAGGGTGGGATGATTTGAGAGAACAGCATTGACATGTACATTACCATATGTGAACCAGATGACCAGGCAAGAACACTGGAGTGGGTTCCCATTTCCTTCTCCAATGCATGAAAGTGAAAAGTGAAAGTGAAGACACTCAGTCATGTCCAACTCTTTGTGATCCCATGGACTGCAGCCTACCAGGCTCCTCCATCCATGGGATTTTCCAGGCAAGAGTACTGGAGTGGGTTGCCATTGCCTTCTCCGACAGCTGGACTACATATACCTTTTTTTATAATTAGTCAGCTGCTCCAAATTTAGCCTCATGTTTTTCTCCTGATTCACTCCATACAGAAATCCCCCTGTTAAACTCCCCACCACTATCCCAGGCATTGCAAAAAGCAATATTGGAAAGGACTCCAAGTCATCTAACTCTTTTGACTCTGGACTTTGGAAGAATTCATGGGAAAATCTTGTGCATTCTTGAAGATGCTGGCTAAGATAGTCTTTGGGGAAAGTGCAGTTTGCATTGTCATTCCAAATCTTTCTCTCACAATGCTTCAGGCCAATAGCTATTGTGTCTCTCTTAAAGATAACCCAGACTCATGTCAGACAATATATACTGAGTATTCTAACTGCAGAGAATGGTTTCTTTGAGACTGCTTGTTACTCAGCTTAGGACAGTAGGGACTAGACCACTCCTCTCTCTTCGTAGAGTGGACCTAAGAGAGTAGGTGGCAACTCTTCACAGATCCACAATTTCACCTCTCAACCCAGTTGTTATCTTCCTTGTGAATTTGAGAGGCTCTCTCACTATCTTAAGACACCTCTTGAGAAATATCTACTCAGCAGTCTAGCACATGGTTTTGAAATTCCACATCTACTGGATCTAGCTGACTGAACTGAAACTGAGAAAGAGGCCAACTGGACGAGTATCACAACCCGTAACTGCATCTTGGAGAAGGAAAATCCCATGGATGAGAAGCCTGGGAGGCTACAGTCCATGGGGTTGCAAAGAGTCGGACACGACTGAGTGACTTCGCTTCACTTCATTTCCTTTTTATAAATAGTAATTTAGTAATTATGTAACTATATTCAGGTTTTCCCCTCATTTTAATGTTTAGATTAATAAATAAAGGAAAAGGTGTGTTAATTTCTAAGCATGGCGATGTAAGCTTTTGCATGACTAAGACAGCATGTCTTGATGCCTAGCCAGATTAATTATATAGTCTCCTGGGTGAAACATCCCCTAGAATGTTTACCTAGCAAATCTAAATCCATAAAATGGAAATAAAAAGTATTACCAAAAATCTAGAGTAAGTTTTAGCTTTGAACTCGGGTAGTTGATCTACTAACTCAAATAAGTTAGTAATATGAGGCAGCATTACATACAACAGACACAGTGATGTCAAAAATGTAAATTGTATTAGAACTGGCCTTACTTCGTCCTCCAGTGCCTTCTACCTGGACCTAAAGTGAAAACCTAGGTCCTTACCACAGTCTGTAAAGTTCCAATGTGATCTGGCCTCTGTTTACATCTAGATTTTTTTCCTCTCACTCTCATCTTAAATCAGTATCTTCCCAACAAACTAGCTCTTTGTGTTCCTCTTTAACTTGCTGCTGTTTAGGGCCTTTGCACATTATGATGTCTCTGTGCCAGTAGTTCTTACCTGGGAGCATGTTTGCCTCTAATGGAACTCTCGGTAAAGTCTACAGACATCTTGGTTGTAACAACCAGGGTGGGATGGTGATATCAGCATCTACTGGGTAGAGGCCAGGGATGCTGCTAAACATCCTAGAGTCTCAGAATAACTCCCATAGCAATTTATTATCTGCCCTCCAATGTCAATTGTGCCGAGATGGAGAAAGCCTTCTTCTCTGTCTACAGTGATTCAGCTTAATATAGCCCCATGACTTCTCCCGCTTTTAATTCTCAGCTCAAAGTTTCACAAAAACAAACACCCTTTTACCACCCAAGCTAACATAGCCCAGGCTCCAATCCACTTCCTCTTAGGTCACCACCATATTTCGCTTAATATAAAGTTTATCGTTCTATTGTCTTTACTCTTCCATAATTATTCTACACATTCCTTGCTATATACCCTGCATCTGAGCAGTGCCAGGCACACAGAGCTCTCTATTAGATATGTGTTGGATTAATGAGACAAGAGAAAATTGCATATGAGAGAGATAATAAATAGCTAACATTTCTTTAAAGATTTTTTTTTTTCTCCTGAAACAGGTGCAGGGCCAAAAAAGAGTGGGAAAAGATTTCAGGAGGGCCTTTCCTGGTGGTCCACCAACTAAGAGTCTGTGCTCCCAATGCAGGAGGCATGGATTCAATCCCTGGTCAAGGAACTAGATCCCACACCACGCTGCAACTAAGAGTTTACATGTAGCAACTAAAGATTCCGCATGATGCAAAGATCAAAGATCCTGTATGCCACAAATAAATAAGTAAACACCCCTTTTAAAAAAAAGAGCTCAAGAATTCGTTTACAAAAAGAGCAAGTATTTTTGTATGCAATGGATTAGTTTCACTGATGTTGAAAAGCTCAGGGAAATCAGAAGAGACCTAGAGCACAAAACACACCAACTTCTCTGTAAAAATCACATGTTCACACAATGTCAGCTCACACTTCCATAGAGGTAACTTAGCACCGCAGTGCACAAGGGGCAAGGTGGAGCAAGGCCAAGAGGCCCCTCGTGAGGAAGGAGAGGAACCACCTAGACAACACTGCAGGAGCTGAGGATTATATTTTCATTTTCTTGGAATTTAGTCAGTCCCTTTGCTATAAATTAATGTCAGATCAGCGGCTTACATGTGCCAATTTTTTCAGAGCACACCAGATGAATTTCTCCTTTCTGGTTGGGCGCCTGAAAAGAAAAGATGGCATTCTTACTCCCCACTGGTTTGGTGGCTGTCATCTGATCAACACAGGAGAGAAGAGGACATTCCCATACACAACTGAAGTGCTACTGAAATGTGATCATTTAAAAAATCCTTACCTATGCTGCTCTGGCTTTTAAGGCAGCAAGATTTTCCCATTTCCAGAACAATGGGTATTCAGGGGTGGAAGTGGAGGTGGGGAGAAAACCCCAGTAGGAGTGAAGAGGTTAAACCTATAGCTTATGAAAGTACCCTGATTCACCTCAGTTTTACCTTTAGTCAAGAGGTAGATGTCCTACAGATTAATGATGGGAATCTGAACCTCACAAATATCTGTAGCTCAGTTGGTAACAAATCTGCCTATTGCAGGCAGGAGGCCTGGGTTCAATGCCTGGGTCAGGAAGATCCCCTGGAGAAGGAAATGCAAACCACTCCAATATTCTTGCCTGGGAAATCCTATGGACAGAGGAGGCTGGTAGACTACAGTCCACTGGGTCGCAAGAGTCGGACATGACTTGGTGACTAAACCAATGTTTATGTGCATTTATGTTCTGTTCTCAGAAGACTCTCCACGGCTTTATTAGAAATTTTAACTTTTTTTAATTTAGGTATTCTGAACTTGGGAATATCCTCTATGTGGTGATATGGCCATCAGTTATAAAATTAGTGTTAACAGGGACTTATTTCAATTAACTTGGTAGAATTTGGTGGTATAGTATTCACATTTCATTTTTAGAGAGTACAAAGATTTAGTAAAGAAGTCTATGACTCACCAACAGCCACAAGAAATCTTTGAGCTGGTGATAAACTATTCCTGAGCATCCTGTTACATCATCTGAGAAGAGAAGAGAAGAGGGCAGGTGTTGTCTCTTTAGGACAGGAATTCCAGCAAGCAAAATAAAGGAAATTAATTGATGCTCTCTATAATTAGAGTTCATGGGAAGGAGTTAGGAGATATATAAATATGGAAAAAGAGTACTGCTTCAGAAAGGAATGATGAATGAAGCATGGTAAGGCAGGACAAAGCTGGGAAATTCTGGATTTTTCACAACTAAGCAGTTAATAAACTGTAGAGTTTGAATTTGAAGAAGTAGAAGAAGACTAATAAGAGACTTTCACCTTCTTTTTCATCCCAAGTTAACTTAGGAAAGGAGTTTAATTTTTATCTTCCTTAACTCTGTTTGAAACATAACAGGTGAGGCGGCATGACTGTGATCAGAATATTGTCAAGTAAAAATGGCAACCCACTCCAGTATTCTTCTTTTTTTTTTTTTTTTTTTTTTTAGTTGGAGGCTAATTACTTTACAATATTGTAGTGGGTTTTGTCATACATTGACATGAATCAGCCATGGATTTACTTGTGTTCCCCATCCTGGTCCCCACTCCCACCTCCCTCTCCACCCGATCCCTCTGGGTCTTCCCAGTGCACCAGGTCCGAGCACTTGTCTCATGCATCCAACTTGGGCTGCTGATCTGTTTCACCCTAGATAATATACATGTTTCGATGCTGTTCTCTTGAAACATCCCACCCTCGCCTTCTCCCACAGAGTCCACAAGTCTGTTCTATACATCTGAGTCTCTTTTTCTGTTTTGCATATAGGGTTATCGTTACCATCTTTCTAAATCCCATATATATGTGTTAGTATACTGTAATGGTCTTTATCTTTCTGGCTTACTTCACTCTGTATAATGGGCTCCAGTTTCATCCATCTCATTAGAACTGATTCAAATGAATTCTTTTTAATGGCTGAGTAATATTCCATGGTGTATATGTATCACAGCTTCCTCATCCATTCGTCTGCTGATGGGCATCTGGGTTGCTTCCATGTCCTGGCTATTATAAACAGTGCTGCGATGAACATTGGGGTGCACTTGTCTCTTTCAGATCTGGTTTCCTCAGTGTGTATGCCCAGAAGTGGAATTGCTGGGTCATATGGCAGTTCTATTTCCAGTTTTGTAAGAAATCTCCACACTGTTTTCCATAGCGGCTGAACTAGTTTGCATTCCCACCAACAGTGTAAGAGGGTTCCCTTTTCTCCACACCCTCTCCAGCATTTATTGCTTGTAGACTTTTGGATGGCAGCCATCCTGACTGGTGTGTAATGGTACCTCATTGTGGTTTTGATTTGCATTTCTCTGATAATGAGTGATGTTGAGCATCTCCACTCCAGTATTCTTGCCTGGACAATCCCATGGATGGAGGAGCCTGGTAGGCTAAAGTCCACGGGGTTGCAAAAAGTCAGACATGACTGAACGACTTCACTTTTTCTCTACTTTAAATTTGTTTTAAAGTAACACTAACAAAGAAAACACTAACAAAGAAAAATGTAGAATTTCTACATTTACCTGGACAAGTGATCATTTATATTAACTTTGCCATTTGCTTTACTTCACATAGAAATATTAAGTATTTGCACAAAAATATCCTACATATGGGATGAGGGTGAAATAAAGATGAAAACACTTTGTTACTTGGCAATCATTACTTCCAGAAATGAAGTTTCTTTGGGCATTGGACTTCCAGCTCTATGACAATGGTTTTATAGATAGCCAAATTTCCTGGGACTAATCCTTGACTTTTCACATCAAAACTAGATGATCCCTTTCTATAGGAAGATGTGCGAGTGGACCATATCTCCCTCTTTGAGTCTAGAAATTTAACACGAAGGTGATAATAATGTTGATTGTATGTATTTGTATTGAGACAGAAAGATAAAACAGGAATGCTAAAAGAAGAAAAATAATTGACTAGGCTGGATTTCACATCAAGAAAAAAAGAGAGAGAGCCAAAGATACTGTCTTTAAAAGCATGTGGCAACACCCAGGTATTAAAAAAATAACTTTTCTGTTGTAAGAAATATATCAACAGCTAGTAAAGAAAAGGTTTGATAATGAAGTCCTGAGTTACGTGAAAGTAATAAAAAAAGTATG
Organism: Odocoileus virginianus; assembly: GCF_023699985.2. Taxonomy (NCBI): domain Eukaryota; kingdom Metazoa; phylum Chordata; class Mammalia; order Artiodactyla; family Cervidae; genus Odocoileus; species Odocoileus virginianus. The sequence goes on from NC_069674.1 coordinate 17,945,739, forward strand.
ACGAATAATTCTTTGTGAAAACTCTGTAAGCAGTCTGGGGCATCTGTCAGAGGAAGGACAGATGAGGACATAAAACCAACCCCAGTGAGCCTGTTTCTTGCAGGCAGGGGAAGTGCCTCCCAAGCTGCATTTATAGTGCTTGAGGGCACAGCAAATAAACGTGTTCTTTTCCTTTGATGTTCACGTCTGTAGCTGTGTGAGTCCACTTCACCCTTGGGACACATGGCCGTGAAGCTATCCTCGGCATTAACAGTGATCACTTTGAGAGCCTCCCCGTAAGAGAGCTCTCCACCTGCATGTATGTATGGCAGGTAGTCACCTGTACTATGAAATTTCATGGGGACTCAAAATCTTCATCATATTTTCCCCTATCACCATGGGGTTGGGAAGCTTTAAAATTCCAGTAGTCAATTCTTTCTGTACAGATTTTCCAAAGGTTCTTAATAGTAAAATTAATTATGCTAGTACAAATACTGATCTTAGTACCTTGTTAGCTAGCTAACTGGTAGCAGGGCTTTTAAATTTTACGTTATTTTGTTTTTCTAATTCCCTGTCATATAGCAAAAGTGATAAGCACAGACAGCTTCCATGGTAGAGTTAAGGACAGGAGAAAGGAGTAGGAAAAATTCTGTCCATGAGGTTCTGACTAGGACGGTGGAAACCCAAAGCATGAGACAGAAACTACCTGATTGGGGGAAGTTAAAAGAAATTCGGGTGACAACTCAAACGATTTTTTCTGGCTGTTTTCAGGTGACTTTTAGGATTCTTTATCTTTTCTGAATGTTTCCCACACGTCAATTGTTATATCAGACTCATGTTTTCCTTGAAGACTTCAATCTTGGCTATACTGAAAATGTTTAGTTTAATCTGGACTGGTGTTTCTCTAGGCCAACAGCACAGTGGTCAATGTGGCATCTCCCTTCACTATCATCCTGAAAAGTTCTCTCTTCTGAGTTATAGCCCATATCTTCAGAGTTTCATACATCTTTCTGTTCAATTGTTTATTCCCACTGTTTCCTAGGAAAAACACTTAGGATGTAAATTTTGCAGACTTTGTAAATTGACTAGCATCTTGACTGACTATAGAGTTTTAGGTAGAATTAATTTGTCCCTTAAATTTGAAAGTAGTGTTTCATTATAGTCAAATTTCTAGTGCTGTGCAAAAATTTAATTTGATTTTTATTCTTATTGCTTTTCAGGTAATGAGGGTTTTTCCTCCTCTCTAAAAACTTTGAAAATCTCTTATTGTCTTGTTTTCTAAATGTTACAGTAATGTGTGCTGAGTCGAGTCTGCTTTACTGTCATGAATTTGGACACTTGGTAGGCATTTTTAATCAGCAAACTGTAATTTTTCAGTTTTTAGTACTTCTTGAATTGTTCATAATTTCCTATCTTCGTGTTCTCTGTTCTCATCAACAGAAAGTTTCTATATCTGGATTTTTAGACTTTGTGACTTATTCTCTAACTTTATTATCTTACCTATCCTATTGTCTTTCCATTTCTGCTGTATTTTTCTATTTTTGCTAAATGTCTGAAACATTATCTTCCAAAATTTCTAACAACTTTTTCATTTCTAGTATTATATTTTTAATTTTTAAGATTTGGGGAAAGAAGAGAAAACTGCTTTATTTATTTTATGAATATCCTGGTTTATAATTTAAGTTTTTTAATGAAGGGATTTAATAACAATGTTAATTATGGAAGTGATTTATCTTTTCTTATCTGTGTGTATGAATTTTTTCCTATTACTTTCATTTTCCCCTCTTACTTCTTTTCTCTTCTTTTTTGTTTTGTTTGCATGTTACGGACTTGTTTTAAGTATCCAGTGATTCTTAAATGTCTGTTCTTCTTTAAGAGTAAAATATCAGACAGTTATTTGGAGGCAGGTTTTTTCAATGCTTGGCTTTATTGCAGGATGACCTGGATGGGCTATTTGACCAGGTAACCTCTAGTTGACAGATTTATTATTTCTGTTTATTTAACTGGATCAGTTTCTCCATAATCACTCAATTTTTTACTTAGGAAGAATCAACTTAGCTACCAGAATTTTCTTGAATCCAAGTAGTAAACAGGGGAGTGAAGTGTTTATCTTTTAAGGAGAAAACATTCATTTAATCTCTCTGTTTTCAGTATGTTATTTCAGACCTCATGAGTACTAGTGTCTACAAAACTGGTTCTCTCTCGTTTAACTTTTATCTTCTAATAATGGAGGACACCAAGAATGGAGCCATTAGCCAGCTGCATTTTTATACAAATGTTCAACCAATTCTACTCTCTTAAGCCTCATACTGCCCCCTCTTCTAGACCTATACAAGGTGAGTTCCTGAGAGTTTCTGGAATTCCATGGTACAAATCAGTACGATTCTGGTTCTGAGTTAGCCTCATAAGTTCTCTCTCTCTGTATCTCTCCTTCATTCTTTCCCTCCTCCCCCATCCATCAATCATGTCAGCAATTTGTTGTTAGGTTATTTGGTAAGCAGGCATGAACTCGCTCTCCTTTTACTTGCATGAGTATTAAATCACTTGAAAAATAAGACTGAGAAAGGCGTATGGAAAACAAAATCTACATTGTGAAATGTTAAAGTTGATATTAAATAGTGTTTCTTTTACCTACAAGAAGGTAGACTTCCTATGACAGAATCCTGGAATGAGAAGACTTACTCTTCCAGCAGGCCTAGGCAGAAACAGGTCTCCATCCCTGAGACAGAGCTACTCAGAGAGATCCAAACCACAACATGTATCACCTGCTCTGCCAGCTCCTTAGAAAGAAAGGCATCTACTGGCCACACAGACCCACTTTCTCCGTCCAGTCTTACCAATCAGATAAGGATATTCCACCTGCCCTTGCGCAGAGTGAATTAATAAATAGTAAGAGGCCAAGAGAATTATGTTGAATGATCTTTTATGTGCGAATAATGATCAAGAATAAGGTAGAAGCATCACCACTTTCAATATTCCCCAGGTTGTGATCTTTTAACTTCTTGGCTTAACTATCAAAACTGTGGTTAGTTGGGAATATACCACCTCCTTCTTTGGAAGAGATTAGCTGTCCATCAAAATAATGCTTCATGATGCATTTAACATCTGCTTATTTGGCTATCTCTTTGGATATGCATCAGAAGAGTATATTAATTAAATCATCTCTAAGGCCACTCTGTACTCAAGGCTGAAAAGCCACTCTTCATTTTATATCCCTTCTCAAATTATGTTACTTTCTCAAAGGTCCTCAATGAGACCAAATGACATCATAAGTGTATTTCAATAACGTACATAATATATTACATAAAATCACCATAGTAATAAAATTCCAACACAGAGATGCATCAGATATATAGATACAAAGATACAAATATAATCTAGAATATCTGTATCTCCTGTCATTATCAAATACCCTGGAAGAAAACAGATCCAACTATTAAACTCACTTGCAAGTCAAAGCCCAAGGATTAAAATATTTGTAGATCAAAAATTAAGTTTTACTGTATTTATGTATTAATATTGCAAAGAAATAAAAGTCCATTTCAATTTCTTATTTACACTGAATTTCAAAGCTCAGTTTTATTTGTATCAGAGATCAAAAATAGTGGGGAAAAGTACTTGAGTTCGGATCAGACCACCTAGGTTAGAATCCTGTGGACATTACTTGATTATCAGGTGACTATATCTCTCAGATATCTCATCCAAAACATGGAAATGATAATCATATCCATCTCATGAACTTAATGTGAGTTTTACATAACATAACATCATTCCTTAAAAGAGTGTCTTATGTGTGTGCTCAGTCACTTCAGTCCTGTCAGACACTTTGTGACCCCATGGACTGCAACCAGCCAGGCTCCTCTGTCCATAGGATTTCCCCAGCAAGAATACTGGTATAGGTTGTCATTTCCTCCTCTAGGGGATCTTCCTAACTTGGCCATTCAACCCGTGTCTCTTGTGACTCCTGCATTGCAGGCAGATTCTTTACTGCTGAGCCACTGTAATAAACTCTTAATATAGTTTTAATATAATTTCTTCAGCAGCTTCAACCAGGACTGTCTTCCACAGGAACTAGTAGGACTCCTCTGCATCCTTGGAAGTTAAACTGATCAATACCAAGTCTCTGAGGTTGCTTATTTTAGAATCCGTATCATTAACAGGACATCTAAGAATATGATGACACCAATTCCACACTCACCAAAATAATGCAAAATCCTAAAGCAGTTATCCCAGACAAAATTATGTTCCCAGAAGTCAGTGTTCAGAGTTGCCAAAGATCAGAGCATACTCTTAGTGGTAACTGTTGAGAGCACATTAATAGAGAATATGTTTCTTTAGTCTTAGATTCATTCAAGTAGTTTGGAATCCATTGACACATGATTTTAAAGTGCCCATTAAGATGCCACTTTGGGTGCCTACATTTCCTGTAAATGGTGGGGTGTGGAGGGAATCTATACATACAATCACTTCTTCTGTAGAGTGGCATTTGTGTAATAGCAGCTCTGCTTATCACATGTTTTGAACTTGGTGCCTTTCTTTAGTTTCCAGTATCTTTATATTTTATTGGTTTTCTTTCCCATTTTGAATCCCCTGGGTCCATGTGTCTAGGACAAAATTGAATGAGAGGGAGACACAGAGATACTATCTGTAGCCTGCTACCCTTCCAAATGCACTCAATAATTTCACCTTTCCAAGGGAAAAATTATGAGGAGTGAAGAGAGATCCTGCCACAGTGCACCTGCTGCTTATATGTGCTTAGCCACTGAGTTGTGTCAGACTCTTTGTGACCATTTAGAACGGTAGCCTACGCGCCAGGCTACTCAGTCTGTGAGGTTTCTCAGGCAAGAATTCTGCAGTGGGTTGTCATTTCCTCCTCCAGGGGATCTTCCTGACCCAGGGATCAAACCCACATCAGCTGTGTCTCCTGCACTGCAGGCAGATTCTTTACCCACTGAGCCACCTGAGTCAGTTACCCCAAGAATGGAGAGAAAGTCCACGAAATTTATTTCACAGAGTTTAACATTCAGTCTTGTGGGTAACTTTTTATTTTCACATTGTTTTCTCTAATTTATGTTCTTACATTTATTCATTTTCTCCTTTCTACTTTCATTAGGTTAATTCTGTTTTCTTTCTCTAACTTGTTGAACTGGATATTTAACTCATTGATGTTACCATTTCTTTTATTCTAGACTTCTTTTTAAACATTGTTTAAGTTGCATCCTACAAATTTGGGTAAGTAACATTTTGATTATAACTTAGTTAAAAATTATCAAGTCACCATTTTAATGTATCTTCTTTGATCATGAATTACTTAGAAGACTTATTTCTAATTTTCTATTCTATAGAAAGCTTTAATTCATCTTTTACTTTTGTTGTCTAACAATTGTGTTTGATTAATAAAACGGGTTCTGTGTAATTCTAATTCTTTAATGCTTACTGAGACTTTGTAAAACCCAATGTTGTAACTGTCCTTTATTTGTTTATAAAGACTACATATTAGCTAGTTGTTGAGTGCAGGTTCTCATGTTCTATGCTCTCTACTCCCATAGTTGGGACAACCTCTAACACTCCTTCCCCTTATCTCTACTTTCTGCTTTTGAGCCCAGGGAGACTGGGTTTATATCCCAGTTTAATTCCCTAGTGAATTGTTACTTTTCTTATTATATAGCCATCCTCTTTATAACTCTTTGATTTTTGTTGTTTATTTTACATTATAAATTTTTATTTTTTGAGGCCTAGTTCACATATAGCAAAGTTCACCCTTTATATGGTATTTAAGTCCTGTGTTTTAACAAGGGCATAGAAATGTAACCACCACTTAATCAAAATGTATAAGTTTCATTGCCCCTCCAATTCCCTTATTTTTCTTTGTAGTCAATCTGACCTCTCACCCTTAGTCCTTAGCAACTACCACTATTTTATCTGTCACTATACTTTGCCTTTCTAAGAATGTCACATAAAGGTAAACATACAGAATTTTCACTTAGATTAATGAACTTGAGGTTCATCTATGCTGTTGCTTGTATCAGTAGCTTGTGCCTTTTTGTTTCTGAGTAATATTTGATTAAATGCATTTATCATAATTAGGCATTTACCTATTGATTCACTGTAATCCCTACCAATAGTATTTTTCACAGAACTAGAACAAAACATTTCACAATTTGTATGAAAACACAAAAAAACCCAAAAAGTCAAAGCAATCTTGACAAAGGAAAATGGAGCTGGAGGAATAAACTTTTCTGATTTCAGACTATACTTCAAAGCTACAATCATCAAGACAGTATGGTACTGGCATACACACAAAAAAGAAATATAGAACAATGGAATAAAATGGAAAGCCCACAGATAAGCCCACACACCAAAGGGCACCTTATTTTTGACAAAGGAGGAAAGACTACACAATGGGGAAAAGATACCCTCTTCAATAAGTGGTTCTGGGAAAACTAGACAACTACATGTATAAGAATGAAACTAGACTACTTGCTAACACCACGCACAAAAATAAATTAAAAATGGATTAAAGACTTAAATTTAAGGCTATAAAATAAAAGCTCTTAGAGGAAAACAGGAAGTACACTCTTTGACTTAAATGACAGCAAGATCCTCTTTGATCCACCTCCTAGAGTAATGGAAATAAAAACAAAAATAAAAAATTGGACCTAATTAAGCTTAAAAACTTTTGCACAGCAAAGGAAACAATAAGACTAAAAAACAACTCTTAGAATGGAAGAAAATAATTGCAAACAAACAACTGACAAAGGATTAATCTTCAAAGTGTATAAGTAGCTCAAACATCTCAAAATCATGAAAACAAACATCCCAATCAAAAAAATGTGCAGAAGACCTAAATAGACACTTCACCAAAGAAGACATTCAGATGGCTAATAAACACAAGAAAAGATGCTTAACATCACTGATTATTAGAGAAATGCAAATCAAAACTCTAATGAAGTAACACCTCACACTAGTCAGAATGGCAATCATTAAAAAATCTACAAACAATAAATGTTGAAGAGGATGTGGAGAACACGGAACCTTCCTGGTCTGTTGTTGGGAATGTAAATTGATATAGCCACTATGGAGAATAGGAAAGAGATTCCTTTAAAAAACTAGGAATAAAACTACCATATGACTCAACAAACTTACTATTGTGCTTGAGAAAACCATAACTGAAAGAGACACATGTATCCCAATGTTCATAGCAGTGTGCATGCCTGCCAAGTCACTTTAGGCCCTTTGTGACCCTGTAGCCTATAGTTTGCCAGGTTCCTCTGTCCATGGGATGCTCCAGGCAAAAACTCTGGAGTGAGTCGCCATGCCCTCCTCCAGGAGATCTTTTCAACCTAGGAATCAAACCCAAGTCTCCTGTGTCTCCCGCATTGGCAGGTGGGTTCTTTACAACTAGCACTACCTGGGAAGCTCCATTCATAGAAGCACTATTTGCAATAACTAGGACATGGAAGCAACCTAGATGTCTATTGACATTATCCATTTATCTGTCAATAGACATCTATATATACAGGCACACACACACACACACACACACACACACTGGAATATTAGCCATCAAAAGAACAAATCTGAGTCAGATACAGTGAGGTGGATGAACCTAGAGCCTATCATACAGAGTGAAGTAAGTCAGAAAGAGAAAAACAAACACAGTACATTAACACATGCATATGGAATCTAGAAATGGTATTGATGAACCTATTTGGAGGGTAGGAAGGGAGACGCAGATATAGAGGACAAACATGTGGACACAGTGGCATAGTGAGAGAATGGGACAAATGGAGAAAGCAGCATAGACATATATACCCTACCCGTGTGTAAAACAGATAGCTGGTGAGAAGTTGCTACAAAACACAGGGAGCCTGGCCTGGAACTCTGTGATGACTAGAGGAGTGGGAGGAGGGGAGGGGACAGAGGCTCCAGAGCTGACATATGTATCATTATGAGGGAGGTGATATATGTATCATTATGGCAGATTTTTGTTGTTGTACAATAGAAACCAACACAACATTGTAAAGCAATTTTCCTCCAATTAAAAAATAAAGGAAGAAAGAAAGAAGAAAAGGAGAAACTATAATTTTATATAGCCAATGTTTTTAAAATTTAAAGAAAGTTTATGTTGCTTTCTTCTTATTTCTTCTTATTGCATAGATATTTCCTCCAGGTTCATTTTCTTACATTTTACACACAGGTGCTTCATATACCATAGCTGGTAATCCTAATATGTGAGAGTCTATAAATGTTGTTCTACTGAATTTTGCTCATTTCCTTGTGTGTTAAGTCATCTTTCATTGTGCTTTCATATTTGGTGGTTCTTTATCCACATGGGAATCCTACGAGGCTCTGACTTTGCCTCTGTGAGGCACTAAGGGAAAAGACTGTTTAATGATTTGTGGCCAATTTAGCTCCCCCTAAGTTTCATGTAAGAGTTTACATTCAGCTACTGCACATTACAGCTAATTCATGAGACTTACCTAGGCCTTAGAATTGGTGTTCTTAGAACACAGTGTTCTGGGCAACCAGTGCAACAAATATGGCATACAAATAGAAACCTATTTTATACCTCTGTGCATCTTTAAGGTATAAAAGATGATTCTCAATATCTTGAAAGAGCGATTACCCCTGCCAGAGTTTATAGCTCACTTCCTAGGAGCAGCTTAACACTTTAAACAACCTGTCTAATCATATTTTACACAGGAGTTACCTAGCACAATTGAATACATAACAGAAGAAGACATTCAAGAGATTGCACAATGCAGTTACAGAAAGAAAAAAAAAAAGAAAAGAAAAGAAATGACCCATCCAATCTCATATATCCATCTGGTAGTAGAACATAGACAAAGACTCAAGTTGGTTTTAGGTGAAATGTGTTAAGTGTTTCAACAAATATGAAGATTCTATGAGCTCATCTCTTAGATCTGGACATCTGTAGCCAAAGGAATCAATTCTCATTTAGTTTTCTGCCTTCTTCCCTTTTCCACATCTATTATCTTACTCCAGACTCCTCACTAATATGGATGTTTAAGATCTAATTATACTTGTTACGGTGTTAAAGTAGATAACTTTGTTTCAAATATTCTTTGCTGGTTTTGAATTTTAAAGATTATAAATCTAAATCTCGTTACAGTGCAATTATATGTTTATTTATATGTACTAGAGTACCACACTAATCTTGAATACATTAATTCGTAACATCATTTGAGATGAGTTGAGCTAGAGTTCACTTGTGTTCTACTTGTGAAAAATGCATTTTGGAGCAATTGGATGGCATTTGCAAACTTTAAGAACTGCAGTTAAGCCATTATAAAAGATGAAATTATTCTTAATTAACATAGAGAATCTATTTTTGATAGTTTGCATGTTAATTATGAATCTTATCTTTCCAATAAAGGAAGTCATGGATTTTCAGTAAGGCAAAGCTTTGTTAAACTGGTTCAGTCTGTGTGGCAGATGAATTTTTTTAATTAAAAGTATCAAAAATTAAGGCATTACAAATTCCAAACCTGCTCCAATTTTTCATTTAACTGGAAAGAATTAGAAGGGTGTACTAAGATTTTGAAAAGTTATTGAGAATTCATTCATAGTCTTGGAGAAGGGAAAGGCTACCCACTCCAGTATTCTGGCCTGGAGAATTCCATGGACTGTACAGTCTATGGGGTCACAAAGAGTCAGACATGATATATATATTCATAGTCTTACAAATTAAAAGAACAAAAACAGTGATAGAAACAGTTTGTGCATGTCTTTAAAGAAGCTAGCTTGGAAAAAGAACAAATTGAATTAAACCAAGTCTAACCCTGTGAAATGGAGAAGAATGAACCTTGAGAGTTATCCAATTGCTAATTATCTCCTCTCTCCCTCTTTTATATGGAAACAATTACCACTGTTGGTTCTTTAAAACTCCTCTCATGAGCCACTTTTTGTAGGCAAACTCCTGACTCAAGGTCTCAACTGACACCATTAGTCTGTTTTTCAAAAATACTAGCACAATCTCTATCATAGCACTTCTCACGTGACAATTCAATAGTTGGTTCACATATCCAGACATCACATACCTAATCCTCCCAAATTATGGTCATTCAGTCTTAATTTGCTGTCTTTGTTCTCCATAGTCTTATTCAAACACACAATCCAGCACGGAGCAGGCACTTTACACATATGTGGGGCATATAAGTAGCCAGAATTTAAAATTCAGTTCCTTAGACATAGACTGCAATTCTAGAAATATTCTACATATTGAACAAATTGTATCAGAACAATTATTCATATACCTTATTTTATAGGGAGTCTTTTCAGAGGAACAAAAAAGCTTATTCCAGATAGTTACTTTTAAAATTTATATGTATTTTGTTTCAATACCTTTGATGCATTCCATAAACATGGCTAAAACCTTTACAAACTTCATACAATTAAGTAACTCTGACTCACTGAGTTAGAGAATGGGAGAGTACACATGTATAAGAAGTGAGAGAAGAAAGTCAATGAAGAAGAGGGAAGAAAAGAAAGCAGAGATATAAAGCATTCTTTAAGCAACTGAGGAGGAGTCAATATCAATGCAAGTTGAATGTTATATGGATCCTGAATTCCAGGAGTTAAAGTCCTTTATATGAGAACAAAAGATGAAAAGTAACTAACATGCTACTAAGGCCTAGGCAGGGAAGAAAGCTACAGGAAATTCACTTCTGTACCCACTGTACTCCCAGCTGATAGATGACGACTAATAGGAGGGTTATAGCTATTATTCCTGGTTGGCCACTTAACAGGTAATCAGCATAAGGAAAGTCATTTAAGCATGCTCACTTTCTGAAGTAGCGCTGCCATGCAGAATACAGAATTATAAAGATTGAATATTGAAAAGAAAAGTATATATTGAAAAGACCCGGTATATGGTAGGAACTCAATTTAAGTTTTTAGATAGTGTGGTGTTATTCTTTCTCTTTTATTTTGGATAATAATAGACTTCTTCATATTATCAGAAACAGTCAAACACTTTAAGAATTAGAACATTCTCTTATGTTCTCACAGAATTAAAGTTACTTTTGTGTGCCCTACATATATCACCAATTCCGTGAAACACCAGGACTAAGTGTTAGGGCTGTCTTTGGGTCAGAAAAGCTGGAAAGGAATAATTGCTTCTCAAGTTCCAGTTCACCCCCAAGTATCTGTGCTACTTTGCTTAATGGTGGAGGAAGTAAGTGATTATGTTTCCTCTCTGTTCTATGTTGAAATATCATAATTAATACATCTGTGATACTTAGGATTCCTGCTGTCCTGAACACAATTACTGAAATCCAAATTTCAATCGAAGATGGCTCTTCAATTCTAAATATATAGTTGCTCTTCCCATTGCTTCCATTACTAAGGAGATAGATGATAGAACATAGGGCGGGAACCACCTTAATCTAAATTAAACAGAAGTGAGCTATGCAAAACATCTTCAGTAGGAATTGCTCTCCCACCTGATATGATATTGAATAATGCCAAAAACATATGGTTAAGGGAGAAAGGAATTTGAGATTCAGCTGACTATCCAACTGTGGGCTGAGACTTCTTTTCTCTTTTTATTTTTCACGCGATAGGGGAGTACAGTTGATTAACAATGTTGTATTAGTTTCAGGTATACAGCAGAGTGATTCAGTTATACATACACATGTACCTATTCTTTTTCAAACTCTTAGGCTGAGATTTCTCAAGTCCACTTACATACAGGTAAGCATGTGCTCATACCTACAGAGACACCGTAACAAACACACATGTGGATGACCTTACTAATACATTCAAAGACATGAGTAGAGTAGGTAAAATTGTGAGCAAGTGAGTAGGAGGCTGGACAGAGAAGAGGGTGGGTAGGTGAGGGATGGGGATCAAGGAAAATGATAGATAGTGCAAGGAAATGTGAATTGGCTCCACAGAGACCAAAGCTGGCTAGTGTGCAATACGTTTTAACTTAGAACATGAACACAATCAGTTGTAAGAGCCAGAGGGATCACACCACTTCTCATGAATGAAAATTCTAAATTTATCTGTGCTATTTGGAGTCATCATATACAGCCATGTTGGTCTTCCCCAGGTGCTGTCTGTCTGATACCAACTGAAATATTTAATTTAAAAAGACTACGTCTGGTGATTATTTATTTTCCCCATAAAATAAATAAATCCTTTTTTGTACCGAAGACTATTCTTCTGTACCTAGTAGCAAATGCATCAGGCTTTTAAATGGCAGTATCTTGAAAGCATTAATCACATTCATTATCCAAGTGCTTCCTTTGCCTCTTGTTGCCCGTTAGGCTGGAGCACCACTTGACACGCCACTCGACATCTCTGTATATCATGTCACGGGGATATAAATGTCCCATTTGAAACAAATCAGGAGTCATCATCTGCCAATTAAAAAGTTCACTAGAACTCCATCTATGATATTCTACCATCTCACCATTGGGAAGGATGTACAGTGAATATTTTGTAATTTATAGCATCAAAAGATTAATTTTAAATAGAACATAACATCATTCTGACAGTTGACTTGTTGCTGGGACAGTGTGGACTCCCTCTAAATCAGCATGCTCCAGAGATTTTCTTAAGATAAATACAGTGGCATGACAGCCCCAGGAGCTCTGCCAAGTAGTCTGGCCTTATGAGAAGTGACCCTGCCAATGTGGAGAATTTCTCAACCAGCCTGTGCTATTAAACAGAGGTGGAAGAGCTGGCACCGCAGGATGAATTGTTTTCATCTTTGGGGTTGGCCTTACACATCCCCAGGGCTCTGGTTCTATGAGTTAGCAAAAGGAAGGCCTGGGGAGATTATATTTTCCAATTGCCTCCTATTCTCCTGGAGCCTGAGATGACTATACCAGTGATGGCTTCATTAATACCCTTGATTTTTCCAGACACTGGCATCAACAGAATTCCTAGAATAAGTAACATTTAATAAGTGCAAACTATTTGCTGAGTAACGTGCTAGTCACTTCACCTACAGCATGTCATAGAGCACTAAAGGTCATTCTAACAAATTGGCATTCTTGGATTCATTCTACATGTGAATCCTCGACTTTCTGAGGCTCAGAAAGGCTAAATAACAAAGTCCATCTTGACAGTTAAGTGCAGGACCAGGATTCAAATCCTGTCAAATGACCATCAAATCACGGAAGTTTATCATACCAGGACTTAACACAGGAGTTCATGCGGAATGCAGTCTTTCTGTGCCTGCACAGCCTCCAGCTGCAGTACATTCCAGACTGGGAACCATCTCAAGGGCAAGTCTGGAAGGAGGCCGTTTCAGAGTAAACACAGGGCATCTATTTCCCTGGCAGATGGCTGTCTTCATGAATCTTCCTTCCAAGGGTGTAACTGTGTTGGGAGGGATGTAGATTTTCATCAGGCAGGAAAAGTCATGGCATAATCTGAGGAGGTGTCTGTTTTCTGGCAAATCTTGCTTCTCACCAAGTATGGTCTCAGAGGCTGGAGATGAAGGTGAGAAGAATGTTCTCTCATTTCTTTCCTCAGGAGGATTGAGGGCCAACTTCCTGGCTTGGAGGCAAGACCGTTTTTCTCTACAACCACACTCCAGCCGCTGCAATCCCAGTGTGCCTGCTTAACACATACTTCTTCAGAGTTGTATCATTTAAGAAGAGAGCAAGTACGAAATTTCGGGAGTCAGAGTGGCACTGTTAGAATTAACACTGTTCCAAGGATCCAATATTTTTAAAATAGGGTGTCAGGAAGAAACTGAGAAGGAGGGGATTAGCTGCTACTTTTAACTGTGTTTTCAGTAATGGTGATGCTGAAAACCTTCAGTTCTGTTGACTTCACCCCCTTGGTGTGTGGGAATTTTGCTTAATTAAGTCCTTGTCTCAGAATTAGATATGAAGTAGTCTGGGCTCCCACCTACCCTGAGCACCATGGCCCATGGCTTGCCTCTACAAATAAGGATAATATCGGTGACAAGAGACACAAGCTTTTCCTTGGCACAAGGACGGATGTTAGGCATGCCACACATTTCTTCAAATGAAACCTCCCTGTAATCAATAATAACACAGAGGAAAGGTAGTTGGGTAGGTTTAGGAGGGCTCTCAGGGCATATTTCCAGTATAAAATCATCCGGCTCTTAAGGAATCCTTGACTTCTCTGATAATATAACAAGATAAAAATACACAGAAGGAAAAAACAAATTGCAAAAATGATAAAAATAAATAAAAATACCAAAAAAGAGAACAATTTTTTCTTCTTGACATTTCAATTCTTAGACCACAGTATATATATTAAAGATGCTAGAAAGTATCTGTGAAATAATGCATTTTAACCACCATAGGAAGAGGGTGGGACTTCTTTCCTTCCTTCCAATTTAATGTAAAAGCTCTGAGGGAAAGGATTGTGTTAGCTTCTCTTCATATCTTTGGCAGTAGCTAGTAAGTTTCTCATACATGACAGGCATTAAAAATACTTATTGAATTTATTGCATTAAATTGCCTTAAGTCACACAGAACAAGACAAGAGGAGGCTGGATGGAGCCTGGATTTTTTGATAACCAGCACTGTGATTTTCTCATCATACTACATGTGCTGTGCTTAGTCACTCAGTTGTGTCCAACTCTTTGCGACGCCATGGACTATAGCCCACCAGGCTCCTCTGTCCATGGCGATTCTCCAGGCAATATACTGGAGTAAGTTGCCATGCCCTCCTCCAGGGATCAAACCCAGGTCTCCCGCACTGCAGGCAGATTCTTTACCATCTGAGCCACCAAGGAATCCCAAGAATACTATATAGTCACAACTAAAAGAAAATAGTATACTTTTATGTTGAATACTATGCAGATTTTAAAATCTCCAAAGATACGTCTTGATGATGGTAATTTGATTTCTGCTTCCCGAACTTTAGCACATCATGAAGCAATCACTCATATTTTATAAATTGCCACCTATATTATACAAATGATCTAATGATAAAATGTGTATGAATCTTTAAAGCACCACATCCTTATAGATGCTATCATTATTGATGAACTCTCTGCTCATGGGATTTTAAAAATCACCATAGTTAAATGGGATGAGTCAAAATTCCTTTGACCAATGAAACTTCTTGTATAACCTCATAGCCAAAACCTGAACACTTAGTCTCTAGACTTTTCAGTTTATCATAGGACCTTAAACACCACAGACTAACTAAAGTTACATGGAGAAACCAAAAGTAGAATGTCACAAAGATCAAAGGAAGGAAAGTTTTACAGAGAAGGAAAGGCAATAGCCTTTATTAGCAAGAAAAGTGGGTGCTGGTAACTGAGACGGGGCAAAGAAATGATAGGGATGGTGTCAGGTGACCTGGTAGAAGCTATGGAGAAGAGTCAGGGCTTGAATAATAAAATACATTAGACTTAGTCTTAGGAATAATTCCATTAAACACCTTTAAATTACCTGTGAAGATATTGAGAACAGAGACCAAGAGAAAGAGCAGAGAGACAGTCACTGATAGAACAAGGGCTGGAATTACACTTGTTTCGGCACAGGTTTGCTATGCAGTCACCTGAAAGGCAGTGGCAACTCAAGGGCCAGGATATGCAACAAACTGTTAGAGGTTTGGGGGCTTGGAAGAGAAGGACAAAGTTGTGACAAAGTGAGTGGCTGACCCTAGAGGAGGAAAATCCTGTTGTTTGCTAAGAGAGGTCAGCAGGAAGGAATAAATACAATGGAGGTAGCTTAAGACTGCAGAAGATTTTTAAAATTGTTTTCTAAACAGCCTCTAACTTTGGAAACTCACCTGAAGCCAAAAGCTCTTTTGAGATGACCACACAGTATAGTTCAGTGAGTGTGGCACCAGGGCCTCGCTTTACGGGCAATCATCCAGTCTTCCAGGGGATGAGATGACAGAACTGAAAGCAAAGTATTTTCTGTCTGTGAACAAATTGGATTACTGTCTGGCAAACCAGTGACTGAGGCCCGTCTTCAAGAAGCTCTCAAATTTTCTATTGAAAAGAGAAATAACACTGGTGCTTGATGCTTCTAGTTTGTAACTACAGAGTCACTCAACAGCTACATGTTCATGTGGTATTTTCAAGGGGTCTTTGCACTCTCATGCATGCCCATGTTTGACAGTAATAGGTAAATTATAAACAGCTTTTAACTTGCTATTTAATGTTACAAATATGGCCTTAACATAGGGCAGCATAACTAGACTGCTTTAGAGCTTTTAAACACAAACAGATAGAAATTCCCTTTGTCTGTTGCTTCGTTTGCTATTATTTTCTCCCAATCTGAGGGCTGTCTTTTCACCTTGCTTATAGTTTCCTTTGTTGTGCAAAAGCTTTTAAGTTTCATTAGGTCCCATTTGTTTATTTTTGCTTTTGTTTCTAAAATTCTGGGATGTGGGTCATAGAGGATCCTGCTGTGATTTATGTCGGAGAGTGTTTTGCCTATGTTCTCCTCTAGGAGTTTGATAGTTTCTGGTCTTACATTTAGATCTTTAATCCATTTTGAGTTTATTTTTGTGTATGGTGTTAGAAAGTGTTCTAGTTTCATTCTTTTACAGGTGGTTGACCAGTTTTCCCAGCACCACTTGTTAAAGAGTTTGTCTCTTTTCCATCGTATATCCTTGCCTCCTTTGTCGAAAATAAGGTGACCATAGGTTTGTGGATTTATCTCTGGGCTTTCTATTCTGTTCCACTGATCTATATTTCTGTCTTTGTGCCAGTACCATACTCCAGCTCAACTCCAGGAAAATAAATGACCCAATCAAAAAATGGGCCAAAGTACTAAACAGACATTTCTCCAAGGAAGACATACAGATGGCTAACAAACACATGAAAAGATGCTCAACATCACTCATTATCAGAGAAATGCAAATCAAAACCACAGTGAGGTACCATTACACACCAGTCAGGATGGCTGCTATCCAAAAGTCTACATGCAATAAATGCTGGAGAGGGTGTGGAGAAAAGGGAACCCTCTTACACTGTTGGTGAGAATGCAAACTAGTACAGCCTCTATGGAAAACAGTGTGGAGATTTCTTAAAAAGCTGGAAATAGAACTGCCATATGACCCAGCAATCCCACTTCTGGGCATACACACCAAGGAAACCAGATCTGAAAGAGACACGTGCACCCCAATGTTCATCGCAGCACTGTTTATAATAGCCAGGACATGGAAGCAACCTAGATGCCCATCAGCAGACGAATGGATGAGGAAGCTGTGGTACATATACACCATGGAATATTACTCAGCCGTTAAAAAGAATTCATTTGAATCAGTTCTAATGAGATGGATGAAACTGGAGCCCATTATACAGAGCAAAGTAAGCCAGAAAGATAAAGACCATTACAGTATACTAACACATATATATGGAATTTAGAAAGATGGCAACGATAACCCTATATGCAAAACAGAAAGAGAGACTCAGATGTATAGAACAGACTTGTGAACTCTGTGGGAGAAGGCAAGGGTGGGATGTTTCGAGAGAACAGCATTGAAACATGTATATTATCTAGGGTGAAACAGATCACCAGCCCAGGCTGGATGCATGAGACAAGTGCTCGGGCCTGGTGCACTGGGAAGACCCAGAGGGCTCGGGTGGAGAGGGAGGTGGGAGGGGGGACCGGGATGGGGAATACATGTAAATCCATGGCTAATTCATTTCAATGTATGACAAAAACCACTGCAATGTTGTAAAGTAATTAGCCTCCAACTAATAAAAATAAATGGAAAAAATAAATAAATAAATAAATAAAAGCACCCGATGAAAAATACTGAAGAAAAATTTGCTATAATTACGAAGCTCTTGGTGATGGTGACACAAGCCAGGCTGTAAATGACCAGTTGCTGATATTCCAACAGTCCATCTGTGCACATGCACTAGGCAAATCATTGTGACTGAGGATAGAAAATTACTCTGTCAGAGTCTAGGTTGTGTTGGGAATACCACAACTTTATGGAATAAAGATTGCTTGGTATAGAGTAGGAAATGCTCAATGTGTACATGCTGGTAGACATAGTTAGACATAATGAAAACAAGAAGAAGACAGTAAGAAATGTCTTCAGAAGAGCTGCTGTATCATTTTAACCTTCAGGTTTTCCGGTAGTGCAAAAACCCACATGCCTAGTTGAAACTCAACTTGGGTTTCTGGCAAATAACTTCCTACCAAACTATACTGACAAACTTTTGGAATTTTAAAAAGGTAATGCATTGAAAAATCTGATTTTCAGTGTGAGAATTATTAGGAAAATGTATATTCCATGTTCCAGTTCAGTTCAGTAGCTCAGTCATGTCCAACTCTTAGCAACCCCATAGATTGCAGCACACCAGTCTACCCTGTTCATCAATTCCTGGAGCTTGCTCAAACTCATGTCCCTCCAGTGTGTGATGCCATCCAACCATCCCTTCCTCTGTCATCCCCTTCCCCTCCTGCCTTCAATCTTTCCCAGCATCAGGATCATTTTCCATGAATCAGTTCTTCACATCAGGTGGTCAAAGTACTGGACCTTCAGTTTCAGTCCTTCCAATGAATATTCAGGACTGATTTATTTTAGGATGGACTGATTGGACCTCCTTGCAGTCCAAGAGACTCTCAAGATTCTTCCCCAACACCACAGTTCAAAAGCATCAATTCTTCAGCACACAGCTTTCTTTATGGTCCTACTCTCACATCCATACATGACTACTGGAAAAACCAAAGTTCTGACTAGATGGACCTTTGTTGGCAAAGTAATGTCTCTGCTTTTTAAGGTGTTGTCTAGTTTGGTCATAGCTTTTATTCCAAGGAGCAAATGTCTTTTAATTTCATGGCTGCAGTCATCGTCTGCAGTGATTTGGGAGCCCAAAAAAATAAAGTCTGTCACTGTTTCCACTGTTTTCCCATCTATTTGCCATGAAGTGATGGGATCAGATGCCATGATCTTCGTTTTCTGAATGTTGAGCTTTAGCCAACTTTTTCACTCTCCTCTTTCACTTTCATCAAGAGGCTCTTTAGTTCTTTACTTTCTGCCATAAGGGTGGTGTCATCTGCATATCTAGGTTATTGATATTTCTCCCTGCAATCCTGACTCCAGCTTGTGCTTCATCCAGCCCAGCATTTCTCATGATGTACTCTGCACAGAAGTTAAATAAGCAGGGTGACAATATACAGCCTTGACATATTCCTTTCCTGATTGGGAACGAGTCTGTTGTTCCATGTCCAGCTAACTGATGCTTCTTGACCTGCATAAGATTTCTCAAGATGCAGGTCAAGTGGTCTGGTATTACCATCTCTTGAAGAATTTTCAGAGTTTGTTGTGATCCACACAGTCAAAGGCTTTGGTGGAGTCAATAAAGTAGAACTAGATGGTTTTTTGTTGGTGGCTTAGATGGTAAAGCATCTGCCTGCAATGCGGGAGACCCAGGTTTGATACCTGTGTCAGGAAGATCCCCTAGAGAAGAAAATGGCAACCCAATCTAGGACTCTTGCCTGGAAAAGTCCATGGATGGAGGAGCCTGGTGGGCTACAGTCCATGGGGTCGAAAAGAGTGTGACACAACTGAGCAACTTCAGTTCACTCTTGCTTTTTCAATGATCCAACGGATTTTGGCAATTTGATGTCTGGTTTATCTGCCTTTTTTAAAATCAGCTTGAACATCTAGAAGTTCATGATTCATGTACTTTTGGAGCCTGGCTTGGAGAATTTTGAGCATTACTTTACTAGCCTGTGAGATAAGTGCAATTGTGCAGTAGTTTGAGCATTCTTTGGCATTGCCTTTCTTTGGGATTGGAATGAAAACTGACCTTTTCCAGTCCTGTGGACACTGCTAAGTTTTCCAAATTTGCTGGCGTATTGACTGCAGCACTTTCACAGTATCATCTTTTAGGATTTGAAAGAGCTCAACTGGAATTCCATCACCTCCACTAGCTTTGCTGGTGGTGATGCTTCCTAAGGCCCACTTGTCTTCACATTCCAGGATGTCTGGCTCTAGGTGAGTGATCACAACATCGTGATTAACTGGATCATGAATATCTTTTTTGTATAGTTCTTCTGCGTATTCTTGCCACCTCTTCTTAATATCTTCTGCTTCTGTTAGGTCCATACCATTTCTGTCCTTTATTGTGCCCATTTTTGCCAAGAGAATGCACTGGTCATGGCAAATGCCATCTTCCAACAAAAGAGAAGACTCTACACATGGACATCACCAGATGGTCAATATCAAAATCAGATTCATTATATTTTTTGCAGCCAAAGATGGAAAAGTGCTATACAGTCAGCAAAAACAAGACCAGGAGCTGACTGTGACTCAGATCATGAACTCCTTATTGCCAAATTCAGACTTAAATTGAAGAAAGTAAGGAAATCACTAGACCATTCAGGTATGACCTAAATCAAATCCCTTACGATTATACAGTGGAAGTGACAAATAGATTCAAGGGATTAGATCTGATAGACAGAGTGCCTGAAGAACTATGGACAAGGGTTCATGACATTGTATGGGAGGTAGTGATTAAGGCCATCCCCAAGAAAAAAAAAATGCAAAAAAGAAAAATGGTTGTCTTAGGAGGCCTTACAAACAAGTAAGAAAAGAAGAGAAGCAAAAGGCAAAGGAGAAAAGGAAACATATATCCTTTTGAATGCAGAGTTCCAAAGAGTAGCAAGGAGAGTTGAGAAAGCTTTCCTCAGTGATCAATGCAAAGAAAGAGAGGAAAAGAACAGAATGGGAAAGACTAGAGATCTCTTCAGGAAAATTACAGATACCAAGGGAACTTTTCATGCAAAGATGGGCACAATAAAGGGAAGACTCTTAGGGGAGGTGATAATTCAGTTAGATCTTAAAAGACGAGGAGAGCTTGTCAGTTAGAAAGAAAAGAGGAGACAGAAAACAGGCAGATAGAAAACAACATGTAAAACCAGCTTGAGTTGGCCACACAGAAAGCTTTATTTGAGTACCTAGCATGAGCAGTGATTCAGAAAAGCAAGGAAAAGCCAAATTATCACATGAGGACGGATACAACAGGCAAAGCAGGAAAGAGACACTCCAGTTCAATTGGCACAGGTCTTGTGTGGTGAGTAGAAGAACTTGAGTTTGCTCCTCCTGGAAAAGAGGAATGATTGAATGTTTTAAGCTGAAACAAAGTAATCATAAAGGTCATTTTGATTCAATAAATAATATAGAGGAAGAGATATTGGTGATATGGGGTCTCAGGAGAAGGCTATTAATATAATCAAAGAGAGAGGTATACTTTGTGTACTTTATGACTCTGTATATTGTATATTTGTGCTGTAAGGAAGAGATCATCTATCATTTTCACAAAAGAAAAGAGCAATGGAAAATTGAACTAAATCATTTGTGGTCAGCAAGCAATTAGAGGCCACTCTAAAATCTGCCCCTATACCCTGCCATTTCTTTCGAACATCTCTGACTTCCTTTTTCTTCTTAGCAGAAAGCAAAAATCTAAGAGATAAACAATATTTATTGGACAATTATTCCTCAAAAAGCTGACAATTATTATTTTTGAAATATTTATTCCACTTTCTCATGTATCTTATGCTTTCAATAATTTTAAAAAATCAACAACTATTAACCTTATATTGCAGATTAAAAATATGCAAGTGTATGTAACAATAAGATTAATTTTAATTTCTACTTTGTTAGTTTATAAACAGTATTCCAAACTGAGATGTTCACAGGGCAGCAAGGCAAAAGTTATTTTCTTCATAAATAAAACTTCTAAGGAAATCATAAAAGTGCCTCTCAAACCTCAGAGAGTCCAAACTCAACACTATGTGCTGTGGGAGACAGAACCTAATAGAAGAAATTTTAGAAATACTAGTGAAATTCCAGAAATAAGTATGTAATTCTAGGAAAATCTGTATTTTTTCAGGTCCAGATCTACAGAGCCATCGAAATTGTTTTCAAGGCACCTTAATGCTCTGACTCCAGTAAAAGACATAAATAAGTTTGAATATCAATTCTGCCCTTACCAATGGGACTTTGACAAAACTATTTAGCATCACTTCCCTCTTTTATGCCTCCCAGGTGGCCCAGTAGGTAAAGAATCTGCCTGCAATGCGGGAGACCCAGGTTCAATGCCTGGGTCAGGAAGATCCCATGGAGAAGGAAATGGCAATCCACTCCAGTATTCTTGCCTAGAGAATTCCATGGACAAAGGAGCCTGGTTGGCTACAGCCCATGGGGTCAAAAAGAGATGGATACCACAGAGTGACTATACTTTCACTTTCACTTTTTCTTTCCCTCTTTTATGAATCAATGGCAGCACTTAACTTCATCAAAAGGCTGTTTTGAGGGGTAAATAATTTTTACCCCTGGACACTGGTCCAATAGGAGCCAAAAATATGTGCTCAATAAATGTAGCTGTTATTACAATCATGAGGCTTCCCAGGTGGCACAATGGTTAAAAAAAAAAATCTGCCTGCCAATGCAGAAGACACAAGAGACGTGGGTTCGATCCCTGGGTCAGGAAGATCCCCTGGAGTAGGAAATGGCAATCCACTCCAGTAATTTTGCCTGGAAGATTCCATGGACAGAGGAGCTTGGTGGGCTATCGTCCATGGGTCACACAGAGTTGGACACGACTGAGTGACTGAGCACACACACACGTCTAGAAATCACAGAATCAGAGCTAAAAGGAACTCCAGCAATTACCTACCACAACCACCTGATTTTTCAATTGAAAATACTGAGGTCTAGACAGAAAGTATTTGCCCAAGGTCACATAGCCAATCCATCACAGAGTCAGGACTCTAATCCAGACTATTTAGATTCTGGTCTGGTGTTCTTTCCACTAAAACACACCAACTTCAGTGCTGCAAGATATTCTGACACATTGTAAATGGCTTTGCTGCAGATGTGTGATGGTTCTGTCTGGCATAAGTGTATGCAGCTGAAACTCAAGCAATTTGTATGCGCCCAGGAAAAGGGCAGAATAAATAAGAGTGAGCCTTCTGTTAGTGCACAGATAAAAATCAAGCATAATTATAATTTGTACTGCTCTCTTTCACCTTTGGATTCTTTGGGATTTACAGATCTTTCTGATATAGAAAGCTGAATTCTTTGAAAGACAGGTAGTGTGAGACACATGCCCTGAACTCCAGAGTGAATAGCAGCTGAAACAGCTGCTTGAGCCCCAGCCCCGTCACCAAGCACCACCACCACCCCCCTTCTCCAGGCTGACAGATAGTTGCTGGCAGCATCTGATCTGTCAGCATCTTCACTCCTCTGGAATGAACAAATAGTCTGGGCCCTGATCTGAGACGAGGAAAAACAACAGCATCATCACTAGGAACTCTGCCACTGACGTACACGCAATAGCAGTTCATGACAATGAAAGAGAGTCACGCAGTTGATAGAAAAGTCCATATTTACATTAAGTAACTGTGTGAATAAGTGTCTGGCTCATCTTCAGGAGAGGAGAAAATCTCCCAACAGGACTTTGTTCCAACAGTATCAATTTCAACTTTAATCATTTTCAATAAAGGCTTGTGTGTGTGTGTGCGCTCAGTCACTCAGTCGTGTCTGACTCTTTGCGGCCCCATGGACTGCAGCCCACCAGGCTGCCTTTCTCATGAGATTTTCCAAGCAAGCACTGGAGTGAGTTTCTATTTCCTACTCCAGGGGATCTTCCTGACCCAGGGATCAAATCCACGTCTCTTGAATCTCCTGCACTGGCTGGCAGATTCTTAACCACTAGCATCATGTGGGAAGCCCTAGAGAAAGGCTTAGCTCTCTTTTAACACTGGAAACACAAGTTTTTAAAAAAATAATAATATTACTTTATATGAAAGAGGTATCATCACAATTCAGTGGATGTTTATTTACTGCTTGTGTGTTCAGTCATGTCCAACTTTTTGTGACTGTATGGACTGTAGCCCACCAGGCTCCTCTGTCGGTGGAATTCTCCAAGCAAGAAGCTGGAGTGGGTAGCCACTCCCTTCTCTAGGCGATTTTCCAACCCAGGGATAGAGCCTGAGTCTCCAGCATTGCAGGCAGATTCTTTACCAGCTGAGCCATCAGGGAAACCCATGATTATTTACCAGTCCCTAATAGGTAGGGTTCCCATTGGCCTAGAAATAGTCTTTAAACACATATTTTAAGAGCTCAGGCAGTTTTACAGAACAGTTAAGAACTACTTTGCCTCTTAAAACACTGAGAAAACAATAACTGTATTCAAGAATTAAGAGAAGAGAAGAAATAGCATAATATTTTATATTGCAAACATCCTATAGCTTCCCAAATACTTCTGTATACTGTATTTTATATAATCTTCACAAATCCAAAAATGCATGTATTTTCTCTTCTTTTTTACTGAAATTCTGTAATGCAGTGAGTTAATGGAACTTGCCCAAAACAAGCAGTTTTAGACAGAACCCAAAACCAAGCCTTTGATTTCAAATCTGAATCTCCATCACAAGTTTATGTTTGCCTCCTGAGAAGGGTATAGTGACCCCAATTAAATCCCTATTTTAATAAAGAAATTATAATGTTAAAGCTTCTTACTTATTTAAAGTATATTAATATAAATACAAACTAAATATAAATTGTCAATAAAAACTTGCAGCAAAAGAATAAAAATAGTTCTGGAGTGAAAAAGAGAAAATATGAATGAAAAATAAGTCTTGGAATGGGGAGATGGAAAAGGATGGGGAAAGGAATCATATAGGAGTTAAACTCCTTCTGCAATTTTTTTTTCATCCTTCTATTTTTTTTTCCATTTATTTTTATTAGTTGGAGGCTAATTACTTTACATCATTATAGTAGTTTTTGTTATACATTGAAATGAATTAGCCATGGATTTACATGTATTCCCCATCCCAGTCCCCCCTCCCACCTCCCTCTCCACCCCATCCCTCTGGGTCTTCCCAGTGCACCAGGCCCGAGCACTTGTCTCATGTACCCAACCTGGGCTGGTTATCTGTTTCACCCTAGATAATATACATGTTTCAATGCTGTTCTCTTGAAACATCCCACCCTCGCCTTCTCCCAGAGTCCACAAGTCTGTTCTATACATCTGAGTCTCTTTTTCTTTTTTTGCATATAGGGTTATCGTTACCATCTTTCTAAAGTCCATATATATGTGTTAGTATACTGTAATGGTCTTTATCTTTCTGGCTTACTTTGCTCTGTATAATGGGCTCCAGTTTCATCCATCTCATTAGAACTGATTCAAATGAATTCTTTTTAATGGCTGAGTAATATTCCATGGTGTATATGTACCACAGCTTCCTCATCCATTCGTCTGCTGATGGGCATCTAGGTTGCTTCCATGTCCTGGCTATTATAAACAGTGCTGTGATGAACATTGGGGTGCACGTGTCTCTTTCAGATCTGGTTTCCTCGGTGTGTATGCCCAGAAGTGGGATTGCTGGGTCATATGGCAGTTCTATTTCCAGCTTTTTAAGAAATCTCCACACTGTTTTCCATAGCGGCTGTACTAATTTGCATTCCCACCAACAGTGTAAGAGGGTTCCCTTTTCTCCACACCCTCTCCAGCATTTATTGCTTGTAGACTTTTGGATAGCAGCCATCCTGACTGGCGTATAATGGTACCTCATTGTGGTTTTGATTTGCATTTCTCTGATAATGAGTGATGTTGAGCATCTTTTCATGTGTTTGTTAGCCATCTGTATGTCTTCCTTGGAGAAATGTCTGTTGAGTTCTTTGGCCCATTTTTTGATTGGGTCATTTATTTTTCTGGAGTTGAGCTGGAGGAGTTGCTTGTATATTTTTGAGATTAATCCTTTGTCTGTTGCTTCGTTTGCTATTATTTTCTCCCAATCTGAGGGCTGTCTTTTCACCTTGCTTATAGTTTCCTTTGTTGTGCAAAAGCTTTTAAGTTTCATTAGGTCCCATTTGTTTATTTTTGCTTTTATTTCTAAAATTCTGGGATGTGGGTCATAGAGGATCCTGCTGTGATTTATGTCGGAGAGTGTTTTGCCTATGTTCTCCTCTAGGAGTTTGATAGTTTCTGGTCTTACATTTAGATCTTTAATCCATTTTGAGTTTATTTTTGTGTATGGTGTTAGAAAGTGTTCTAGTTTCATTCTTTTACAGGTGGTTGACCAGTTTTCCCAGCACCACTTGTTAAAGAGGTTATCTTTTTTCCATTGTATATCCTTGCCTCCTTTGTCGAAGATAAGGTGACCATAGGTTTGTGGATTTATCTCTGGGCTTTCTATTCTGTTCCATTGATCTATATTTCTGTCTTTGTGCCAATACCACCTTCTGCAATTTTTGAAGAATATAAATACCACTATATATAAAATAAGCAATGATGACCTACTGTATAGCATAAGGAACTACATTCAATATCTTGTAATAACCTATAACAGAAAAGAATCTGAAAAAGAATATATGTATATATCTGAATCTCTTTGCTGTACACTTAAAACTAACACAACATTGTAAATTAACTACATTTCAATAATGAAAAAAAGTTAAAAAGGAATACATATACCAAACAGAAAAAAATACCAAGAACTGGACAAACTGTCTCTTCCTTTTGAGAAGGTGCCCCCTTCCCAATACCAGGAAGGGGTGAATGAATCTTATCAACAGAGGTAACACACAGAGGAGTCTGCATAAACAGGACTTTAATAGACAATCTTTTTCTTTTACTAGTGTCCTTCCATAGTGTTCAGTTCAGTTCAGTTCAGTTCAGTCGCTCATTCGTGTCTGACTCTTTGTGACCCCAAGAATCGCAGCACGCCAGGCCTCTCTGTCCATCACCAACTCCCGGAATCCACTCAAACTCACGCCCATCGAGTCGGTGGGCCATCTCATCCTATCGTCCCCTTCTCCTCCTGACCCCAATCCCTCCAAGCATCAGGGTCTTTTCCAATGAATCAATTCTTCACATGAGGTGCCCAAAGTATTGGAGTTTCAGCTTCAGCATCAGTCCTTCCAATGAATACCCAGGACTTATCTCCTTCAGGATGGACTGGTTGGATCTCCTTGCAGTCCAAGGGACTCTCTCTAAGAGTCTTCTCCTACACCACAGTTCAAAAGCATCAATTCTTCGGCGCTCAGCTTTCTTCACAGTCCAACTCTCACATCCATACATGACCACTGGAAAAACCATAGCCTTGACCAGACAGACCTTTGTTGGCAAAGTAATGTCTCTGCTTTTTAATATGCTATCTAGGTTGGTCATAACTTTCCTTCCAAGGAGTAAGCATCTTTTAATTTCATGGCTGCAACCACCATCTGCAGTGATTTTGGAGCCCCCAAAAATAAAGTCTGACACTGTTTCCACTGTTTCCCCATCTATTTCCCATGAGGTGATGGGACCAGATGCCAGGATCTTAGCTTTCTGAATGTTGAGCTTTAAGCCAACTTTTTCACTCTCCTCTTTCACTTTCATCAAGAGGCTTTTTAGTTCCTCTTCACTTTCTGCCATAAGGGTGGTGTCATCTGCATATCTGAGATTATTGCTATTTCTCCCGGCAATCTTAATTCCAGCTTGTGCTTCCTCCAGCCCAGGGTTTCTCATGATGTACTCTGCATGTAAGTTAAATAAGCAGGGTGACAATATATAGCCTTGACGTACTCCTTTTCCTATTTGGAACCAGTCTGTTGTTCCATGTCCATGTCTAACTGATGCTTCCTGACCTGCATACAGATTTCTTAAGAGGCAGGTCAGGTGGTCTGGTATTCCCATCTCCTGAAGAGTTTTCCACAGTTTATTGTGATCCACACAGTCAAAGGCTTTGGCATAGTCAATAAAGCAGAAGTAGATGTTTTTCTGGAACTCTCTTGCTTTTTCAATGATCCATCAGATCTCTTTTAGGGGCATGCGAATTTTATGAAATCCAAACATATTTTAGAAACGTAAGCACATTTGTATTGACTAAGAACTATAATCAAGGATTGAGCTCGAAACTGAATTTTTTAATGTTTTATAGTGTCAAAATCTGTTCATATGCAACATTTCATCTAACTTCCACAATCCCATAAGGTAGATACTGCTAAAATTCTTACTTAATAAATGGAGAACCTGCAATATAGAGTTATTCTGTCACATTTTGTCAAAGGGTATATAGTTGGTTATAAACCATATTCATTCACTGTGAGGGCTGTGAATAGTTACCTTGTGCCATATGGTGTTGGATGGTAAAGGAGAAAGAAAACTAATGCAAAGTGCCAGTATTAAGGAGAACCACAATAGTGAGGAGATGGACAACAAATAATTAAAATACAGTATTGTTGTTTACAAGAAAGTAAATCCAGAATGCTATGAAAATACATAAAAACAAAACAAGGCAGCTCATTCAGTTTAGTTGTGTGCATGTGTATTAGGAGAGGCTTCTAAAAGGTAGATAATTAAAATTTTAAGGACTGATGAAGTTAGATACTATAGGTTGAGCACTGCAGAGGGCAATAAAGGTAGCAACATCAGAACAGAATAAGGAACAGACTTCTGCACAATCATGGAACCATGGAATCCACAAGTGGTACAGGATGGCTGGAGCATAGGATACAAGAGTGAAGTGACAACTAATGAGACTGCAGATATGAGCACCAAGATGACAAAAAATTTTTATGGAAAGTTGAAGAGACTGGAAGGCAGTTTGAAGCAATGGGAAATCATGAAGATATTTTACTAGGTACCTAATATTCTTAGATTTTTAAATATATATATATATATACCTACACAATGGCAGCAGTTGGGAGAAGAGTTTAAGGAGACTTAAGACTAGAAACTGAAGCAGTCCAGGGCCTCCACTGAAGGCAGTGCAGATGCTGAGAAGAAAAAGGGCACAAAGGCTATGAAGGCAAATGCAGGACACAGGACAATACCAAGTTTTCAGACTTGAACAACTAGGTGGATACTAAAGATATAAAATGTTGACAGAGTTCAATTTTGAAGGTTTTGAATGTTCAAAGGGACACTGAAGTAGAGTTGGATATAGAAACCTAGAGACCAGAAGCCTGTACTAAAATTATGTTTTAGTTCTGTCAACATTTGCGTAAGTGAGGAAAGAGGATTAAGTTAGTCAGAGTATTAAAAGTAAAAACAGGAAATATCTGAAGAGAAATCTCTGGGAAAGAAAAATATGAAAAAAGAAAGCTGAGAGAAAGAAAGAGCGAGATTGATTTTTGTGGAAAAAGCTGGAAAACCAACAACAAAAAAAATATATAGGCTGCAGGTTGGAAAGGTGAAATGGACCAGGTCCTTCAGTGGTTAAGTCACTCTTGATAAAAGTTACAATGGTGACCTTAGGAAAGCACTTTTAGTAAGATGGCACAGATAGAAGTGTGTATCAAGATTGATTTGTATGAGCCACAGGTGACAAAATGAAGACCAATAGCACAGACCACTTCCTAGAAACTTGGATGGAAAAGAAGGGATGAGATTGGCCAGTACACAATGAAACTACAGGGCTAAGCCATAAGCTCAAGTATTCTAACTCCAAATTTCTGTGTTCCACTACTGTTCTGTATTTGTTTTTTTAAGCATGATTTTTTTTAAATAACCTATTCATATTGTTTCCTTCTGAGAAGATCAGTTTAGCTGGTGAGAACATGGTGCTAACAAGGCAAAACGTTCTCCCTGGACCCTAGGTCACACTCTTGACCCTAGTTGATGGCCTTGTAAATGTATACCTTTTGACAGAGAAAATGTGGAGCAGAAGGAGGCTCAGAAACTTCATACCATCCTGTACAAACTATAGGTCACAGATCAGTAGTATTCACTTTGCATAAAAGGACAGGTTCTGTCCCAGGAAGGTTTTGCTTTGAATAGACACTCATTTTCATATGGAGTTTTCAAGATCTTTCAATTTATAGACTTAGGTTCAGAGATGACCCACTGAAAGATGAATATGTCGTCAAGAAGTCATGAAGTTTCCATCATGGAGACTATGATTTTATAATCAGTTCAGTCACTCAGTCATGTCTGACTCCTTGTGAGCCCATGGACTGTAGCATGCCAGGCTTCCCTGTCCATCACCAACTCCTGGAGCTTGCTCAAATTCATGCCCATCAAGTCAGTGATGCCATCCAACTATCTCATCCTCTGTCGTCCCCTTCTCCTCCTGCCTTCAATCTTTCCCAGCATCAGGGTCATTTCCAGTGAGTCAGTTCTTCACATTCAAGTATGAGATTTTAGGATAGGTTGTCATTCAGAGTCCAGAGGTTAGGTACTAGTCCAGAGGTTAGTCAGCAATTGGAGGAAATCTTTCAATTAAAAAAATAAGGGCCAGTGAGTATTGGCTGTCTCACAGGCAAGAGCACCAACCATCTTTAAGACTACCCACAAACAACAATTATAACATTGACTCTGAAAGGGATAGTGGAGGCAAAGGACACGACTTGGCTTGTGTTACTGATACCTGGAATTTTCCAAGATTTCTTGTTTTAAGGATCTCATTTGATCTCGGCCAGCTATATGGTGACTTGGCTATAGTAAAACTCCCAAGAAGGCCAATCAGATGGTAACTCACTTTTGTTTTAGGTGGTGGCTGCATGGCCAGTAGTTTGCTCTTAACAAGCTGGGGAATATCATTTTGGGTTGATGACCCTAGTATCTCAAAGACTTTGGATTTTTGTCCTTATGAAAGGTCCATCCATTTTTAGTTGACTATGCCTGAATGGCAGGCAAATGCAAGCAGTTTCGTCGGTGGGGGCAATCTAAAAATATTATGAATATTCATCTGAAATTTGCTTAAAATATTGTCAGGGGAAAAAAAAACATGTCAGTATAAATGAAATAGGAATGTCAGAGTGTTAGTAAATGTTGATATTAAGAATGTGTATATTGATAAATTAAAATATACATATAGTGGTTTAATATACTATCTTTCTTTTTGTGTTTATTTAAAAATTTCAAATGAAGAATTAATGTTTAAAAGGTAATATAATGGCATGCTGGATTTTAACAAATAATTCACATATTATGGTTTTCCAAACCCATTGACGATGCATCACTAGCTGCGGAGTTTGGACAGTCTGTATGTTCAGCGTACCTTGCTAAAAGAAGGCAGTCTTACTTTACCCTTCTCTGCGGAAGAGCGTGGAAAAAAGCTGATCCAAGAATGCACACCAAGTTCCAGTAGCAGATGTGACTTGTTAAGTTACCTTTATGATATAGGTCTCTGTTGGAACAACAGTAGACACTTCTCTGTATAGACCTGACAAACCACAGTGAAGTACTAAGTACTAGTGACTTTCTTTGTTGAAGTAGTCAAACCAGGTTGTTCAGCTGTGAAACAGTGTTGTATAACATCCCTGCCTGCATTAAGTCTTTGATATGGAGATTGATTGATTTCTCTACTCCTGGAAAGTGGTATTGTTTCAATTGCATGACTGTGGCAAGTTTTAGAATTACAGTCATTTCTCAGCAATGCCCCTGGCCAAATGTAATAAAGTCCGTCAGCAGGGGTCAAGTGATCTCATCCAACCAACCTGTCCTCTCACTAGTGCTGGATTTAAGGAACTCAAAGTCTAAATCAATTATACAGTCTAACAAAAGAACAGCAAGGCAGTCCAGATAAAATAACTGACTATAGTTTTATAACCTCCAGCAGAGAAGGCCTTAAAAAAGGCCTCTCCCCAGGATGGGAAATCAGAAATGGAGCCTGAGATGAACAGTGGGAAACAGAGCCTAGGATAAGAGCCTGGTCCTAGCTCTACACTGATTTCTTACTGATCTTCTCCATATATTTCTCTTAAGTCTGTTCTGGGCACCCATCCCCCCCACTCCCTAGACTCACAGGAGTAGCTGCCACAGAATAAATTTCTTTGGCTGTATGTGTTGACTCTGTGCACAAGCTCTCCTGCTGGATTTCCCCAAGCTCTGCTGAAACCGTCTACTAGTAGCCTTCTTACAGTTGTCTGCTTGCCCATTTTTACATCTTTTTTTTTTTTAACGCTGAGGTTGTTGTTGTGTGTGTGTGTGTGTTTTTTTTTTCCAGAATACTGAGATGATCCTTTTACTTTTTTTTTTTTTTGATCCTTTTACTCTTGAGATTTCATGGTGTAGGGAAGCTACAGATATGACAGCTCATGAATAAGACAAAGACCCAGGTAGAAGGCATTTCAATCTGACCAAGGACTTGGTTACTCTGAGACTGTTGTGTGTGATAGCCAATACAGTCACCTGGTCACCAGTGATCTTGGTGATCTGTCATTATCACCAGAAGGATGTTCCACAACTAGGATGGCCTGTGTGCGTGCTCAGCGATGTCCCACTCTTTGCAACCCCATGGACTGTAGCCCTGGCAGGTTCTTCTGTCCATGAGATTGTCCAGGCAAGAATAATGGAGTGGGTTGCCATTTCCTCCTCCAGAGGATCTTCCTAACCCAGGGATCAAACCCACATCTCTGGCATCTCCTACATTTGTAGGCAGATTCTTTACCACTGCACCACCTAAAGGGTGGCCCTTTAGGATGACCTGCAGAAACTCTTTCATTCATTCCTTATCACCATAAGGCTATAAAATGTGGTATGCCCATTGTGGTCAGCAATGGTTTTACCGGGGCCACAGGAACACAATACAATACACTTACTAGGGAAATTTGCAGGCAGATAAAGTAGCTGGAAGTATGTTATCCTCCAAGCCTTCATCATCCCACAGGAAGGAGTAGTTGAGCCACTTACCTGGAGTGTGCTCCAGGAGGAGGAACCTGCTTTTACCACTCTACATATGTATAAGATAGATGGGAGGGGTAAGGCAGTTCCTAGTTGACTATGTAACAGTGGGAGCTTCCTGGACAGGAATAAGACCTTTGCATGCTTGAGTTTATCTAGGTGAGTCTGCATACTAATGCTCTTGGTATCAGCTAAGGACTTTGGGTTCCCATAAATTAATTCAATCCTTCTGAAAGAGCTCATTGTTAAATTTCTAGAAGGGAAAAGGCAGAAAACACAATAGAACCATATGAAATGAAATATTTGTCTAGACTCACTTATAATGTTTTTGCCATCTGTTTTTCTACCTGATATTTCATTCAACCAATGTTTCTTATGTAACTGTCTTCATATCCCTTATATAACCACAATTTGGGGTGGGGACTTATTAAAAATTCCAGTGTCTGAACCCTATCTGAATGCTACTAAATCTGACTACAGAAAGATAGAACCTAGAAATCTTCTATTTTAACCAGTTTCTAAAGTGATGCTTAGGGACACTGAAGTTTGAGAACTACTATTCCAGATCAGTGTTTCTTGAATCTATCTTATCAACTGGGACTTTTGTTCAAAAGACAATTCTCATGTGTCCTTGGATAACTACTGAATCGGTTCCTCCAAGGGAGTTTCTAATAATTAAGGACTAGATCTAATTCATCTTCACATTAATTCTAGCCCAGTGCTCATCATACATGAAGTATATTTTTTTAATTAATGGAGTTGTGTCTAGAAACATAACTATGAAGGTATTTTAAGAACTTATTTAAGGGACAGTGAAAAAAAAATAGAGCCAAAGTATAATTTGTTTTCAAGTAATGGAAAATTATTTCCCCAGGAGAAGTAGGCTGAAAGTAGAATCAAAATAGTACTGATCTTAGGAATTTAAAAAAGAGAGAGAATTTCAGAAAAAGATATTAACACCATCATACACTATGGTGAGATCAGGTAAGACATTGGCAGAGAGTATGTCTCTCCATCTGTGAACATGAAGTATCCTGACCACTGAGAGTCAGTGTTAATCACCAGCTGAGGGTGGGGTCAAAGCATTCTTGATAGAGAAATGAGTGAATGGTGAGTGTGGGAAGGAACTGGTGCAGTTTATTCTATCAAAGGGTGTGGTGACAAGAGGAAGGAGGAAGACAGGAGAGACAATAACTTCAACAGTAACAAACTGAAGAAAATGCTTTATTTATGATAACATGAGTATATTTGTGGATCAAGGGGGGAAAGTCAATACAGAGAGAAAATCTGGAGACATAAATTAAATGTAGTTTGGAGAATGGATTAGATTTAGGAAACTGAAAAGTTTTAAGACTAGAAACATGTCTGTTTCTTATTACAAGACTTTTACCATAATCCTCCATGTGGAACGCTAGGCATGATCTTGTAAGCCTCATTAGGCCAAGGCTACTTTTAAATAACTGAAGTGGACCTTCATGACCAGATATAGGTCAGTACTCTCAGGTATCATCCATCATCCTACCAGTAAATGATATTAGGAAAGACAAATCTAATGTTCTCCCTATATTCTATTCCTTGCTTATGCCAACCACCTCTAGGCCTTCACAGGACAGTAGTCAGGATAAAAGAAATAAAACCTTTCAACTATGAGATTGTACCAGGATCATTTTTTGTCATAATTTTTACATACAGCAGTTAACCAAGATTTTCCAGAAGAAAAGGCTTTTAAATTTGAAACCTGATTTATTAGTAGATAGTCAATGAAAGGAGGCAACTGGAATGGTGCATGCAACTGCCCAGAGGGAGTGTAGTGCTCTTGAATAACTAAATGTTTAGTGCAGTTCTAGCAAATTGTAATACTTAGTGGTGCATGATAAGGCAAGAGAGAAGAGGGAGAACATTAAAAACTCCTATCTGAGATAGCACTGGAGGATTTTAAGATTCTGAAGGATTTGATTTGTATGTTTAGAAAAACATCAGTCGGGGTTGTAATATAAAACACTGACCGAAGACTGCAGAACTCAGGGAGTCTTACAGAATTCTACCGGTATAGTTGAAATGAGGGAAAATGATGGCATTAATTCTTTCAGTGGGAGCAAGGATAAAGAAATGTTAATAAATTTGAGAGAGATTGGAGAAGGAAGTATTATCCTTCTCTTTAAGGATGAATCTATTTCTCCTATAGGAAGGAAGGAACTTTACACCCACATTTACAACATCTCCTCTTACAACATTCTAACTTCTCACTAAGAAAGAAGAGATGGCTAACATAATCTGTCAAAATCCAAGAATACTAAACGTGTATGTGCATGTGCTCAGTTGCTCAGTGGTGTCCAACTCTTTGAGATCCTTTGGAGTATAGCCGGCCCAGCTCTTCTGTCCATGGGATTTTTCAGGCAAGCATACTGGAGTAGGTTCCTATTTCCTCCTCCAGGGACTATTCCTGACCCAGGGATCAAACCTGAACCCACAACTCCTGTGTCCCCTGCATTACAGGCAAATTTTCTACTGCAACCCACTCCAGTATACTTGGGCTTCCCTTGTGACTCAGCTGGTAAAGAATCTGCCTTCAATAAAGGAGACCTGGGTTCGATCCCTAGGTTGGGAAGATCCCCTGGAGAAGGGAAAGGCCAACCACTTCAGCATCTTGACCTGGAGAATTCCATGGACAGTATAGTCTATGGGATCACAAAGAGTCAGACACAACTGAGCGACTTTCACTTTTCTTCTTTACTGCAAAAGTCATCAGAGAAGCCCAAACCACATTTATTTACTGTTTAAAGTTCTTATGCCTTAATGAACAAGAGCCATGATGTGCTTTCATCTTTCACTTTCTGCCTTAATAAGAGTCTGGTCTCTAGGGGCAAGCCAGCAAATCTTTTCCAAGAAATGGAATTTAGGGCTCCTTTTGAGGTCTAGCCATTATTCCATTTCTTCACCAACATGCCTGAATATATAGACCCCAACAATGAGACGTGGGAGAAGGTAAAAGTTGTCAATTAACAGCAAACACTGATGAAATTTTTACAGAAGAGTCCTGTTTTATGGTTTGGCTGAATGCTACTCAGGACATAGGTATGGCCTGTCATGTTTTGGTCAGGTGGCTGATGGTTACAGAGTTCCTCTGCAGTCACTGACATTTTATACTAAACAGTCAAAGAAACAAGAGACTTCACTTAGGCTACTATTCTTCAATCTACTTTCATCTCAGAGGCTCTCCATGGAGCATGGCAGGAAGACACATATTAGGCATCTGCGCAACTGTCAGTTAAATAATAAATATCAGTCAGGATGAACTGGCTTATACTGTCAAAAATAAACAATCTCCAAGTGTTGGTAGTTTAACACACCAAAAGTATATATATTACTCCTGGTCTATGTCCAGTGTGGGCTGACAGGGAGTCTGTTCATCACAGTTGCTCAGGGAGCTGGGATATTAAAGCTTTGTATCAGCCTATGCTTTCCAGATCATAATAGAAGTGAGAGGGAATATGGAAAATCTCTCACTGGCTTTTAAAGGATCCAGTGGGAGGAGATCCCTGTCACCTCCCCCAAATTTCATTGTTCAAGGAAAGACTTAATTTCAAAATGTGGTGTGGAAGTGCAGTTCAGCCTTGAGCCTGGAAGCTGGAAAGCTGTCAATACTTGGTGAACATCACTAATAACTGCTATGTGATATCCTGTGTCCCATTTGGTTGTTGCATCCTTTGTCTATACTCACATGTTTGAGAAACTTGGAGTATCTAAAAAAAGAAGAATAGGTTTTATGAACAAAATCCCGCCTTGGACCCCTTTTTAAAACTTCAGAGTTATAATCAAGTGTAGTTGACAATTTATTATGAGGTAGAGGTGTGGAGAAGGAAATTCCACTCTAATATTCTGCCTGTAAAATCTCATGGACAAAGAGCCTGTGGGGCTACAGTCCATGGGGTCACAAGAGTCGGACATAACTTAGAGACTAAACCACCACCATAGAAGGTATGGAGAAGGAGTAATTCAAGAAAATTTTGGGGTTTCTGTCTTGAAGAATCTAGTGGGTGATGATGCCAGGTTAAGCATTGAATCAAAGGACATGGCGACCCATGACCCCAAGGAACCTCTTCAAATCCTGTGCCTCATGTTATAATACACCTGCATACACTGCCACATCACAAATCTCAACATGGGATAAATATTTATGACTTTTAGAATTGTTTTAGCTATTATACTTGATAATACATAAAATTAGATAAAAAACATTTTGAAATATTTCATAGTATATTTTTGAAGTGAAGTGAAAGTTGCTTAGCCGTGTCTGACTCTTTGCAGCCCCATGGATTGTAGTCTGCCAGGCTCCTCTGTCCGTGGGATTTTCCAGACAAGACTACTGGAGTGAGATGCCATTCCCTTCTCCAAGGGATCTTCCCAACCCAGGGATGAACTGCAGTCTCCAGCATTGCTGGCAGATTCTTTACCCTCTTAGCTACCAGGGAAGCCCATAAGCATAGTTTTTACAGGTGTAAAGTTTAAGTAATGAACAAGTG
Organism: Odocoileus virginianus; assembly: GCF_023699985.2. NCBI lineage: Eukaryota > Metazoa > Chordata > Mammalia > Artiodactyla > Cervidae > Odocoileus > Odocoileus virginianus. The sequence goes on from NC_069674.1 coordinate 17,982,801, forward strand.
CCATTTCATGGAACGATTAAATAAATACCATGTAAGATTACATTATTCCCCATATCCCCACCCAAAAATCAACCTGTCTCATGACTGCCCAAATCATTTCAGTCACATTATGCCTTTAGGGTCACTCATAGAGTCAGAAAACATGAAAGGCAGAGAAGGTTTCAGGAAAGAAACAACTTTAGTTTTTGCAAAGTTGAATGCTTGCTGCCTATGAATCATGCAAGTAGAAATGTTAACAATGGAAGTTAATATTCTTATTTCTTCCCCCTCAGCCAGACTTTGAGTGTTACCATTTCTTCTGGGGCCTCATAATATATTCAAAAATTTCCTCTTAAAGGAAGACTCTTTGTTTTATATTCCAACTCAGAAAACTTATAATTCTTTCTGTTTCTTTTGCATAAATGACAGGTGGGAAGCTGAGATGTTATTACAATTTGAGACAGTGGTGGAGTCTTCGGTGAAATCAGATAACGAGAGAAACTGTCATCTAAGTGCCCAGTTAAGGAAATTTCCAGGATTAGTTTGTTATTTGTAGAATTTCTTAAAATACTTAAGCATTATTGAGAATAAGCAAGAATATAATTATTACAAATTTGGCTTTTTTAATAAAACTTCTAATTAAGAACTGGTAATGTACTGATGGGGCTTCTCAGGAGCCGCAACAGTAAAGAATCTGCCTGTCAAAACAGGAGACACAAGAGGTATGGGTTTGATCCCTAGGTCAAGAAGACCCCCTGCAGTAGGAAATGGCAACCTACTCCAGAATTCTTGCCTGGAAAATTCCATGGACAGAGGAGCCTGGTGGACTATAGTCCATGGAGTTGCAAAGAGTTGGACACGACTGAGCAACCGAGCTCAATCTACTGACACAACATACATAGTCATGTTCCTCAATGTCATGTTCCTCTATGTGGAGTCATGTTCTTCCACATATGAGACACATACATGTCTCAATATGTTCCTCTTTGAAACAATGTAATCATTTTTAAAAGTCTCCAAATATTTTTACTTTGCTAGGTTTTCCCTCTCGGCTACATATTCAGGCCTACAGGCCTCTTTGGAAAACATCAGTACTCATGGTGTGGTGTGTTTGTGTGTGTGTGTGTGTGTGTGTGTGTGTGTGTGTATGTGTATTATCAGACTTCACATCTTTTACATTTTACCAATAAATATTCTACAAATCAATGAAAGAAATTCTTAGAGAAACAGAAGTAAATCAAAATAAAGATGGAGCAATACTCATGCCTTGAACCTCATCATCTTTGGTAATTATGTCTACTATTTTGAGGGAGGAGAAAAGTAATTAATCTATGTTTGACTATTCTTTATGCATCCTGTCTTCTCTAATAATATTCTCTTACCAATTTATATTCCTCCCTCTTAAATATTTAAAAGCCTTCTAATTTTCCATCCAGTGTGTACCTAGGCAGATGCAGCATGTTTAATTAAAGGATTTGCCTTTACCTAGAGTTTATAATAGGTTTCTTTAGCCACTTCAGAAAAATCTTGCAAAAACAAGTTATTATAAAATGCTAAATTGACTTTCAAATTTGAACAAAGTATCTGGAGTTATATTTATTACTGTGTTAATGCAGGTCCCAGGATTATCTGTGGTTTTACTTCTCCACTTTAGAGTATCTGAATGACCAAAATGGATTTGTGACCATTCACAGAAATTTAGAAAAATATTTTTATTGGGGTATAGTTGCTTTACAATATTGTATTAGTTTCTGCGGTACAATGAAGTGAATCGGCTATAGGTGTGTGTGTGTGTGTGTGTGTGTGTGTGTGTGTGTGTGTGTGTGTATCTCCTCCCACTTGAGTTTCCCTCCCACCCCCAACCCCTGCCCATCCTCCCTTCCATATAGGTCATCACAGAGCACCGAGCTGAGTTCCCTGCACTATACAGCAGGTTCCCAATAGCTATCTATTTTATACATGGTAGCTCACATATGTCAACCCCAATCTCCTAATTCATCCCCTCTCCAGCCCCTCCCCATGCCTACGTGACCTCACACATGTCAGAATGATCATCACCAAAAAGTTGCAAATAATAAATGCTTGAGAGGGTGTGTGGAGAAAAGGGAGCCCTCTGTACTGCTGGTGGAAATGTCGACTGATACAGCTGCTATGGAGGACAGCATAGAGCTTCCTTAGAAAAGCTAAAAATAGAACTACCATATGACCCAGTAATCCTACTACTGGGCATGAAAATGAAAAAGCGAAAGCAAAGTCATTCAGTTGTGTCCAACTCTTTGTAACCCCATGGACTGTATAGTCCATGGAATTCTGTAGGCCAGAATACTGGAGTGGGTAGCCTTTCCCTTCTCCAGGGGATCTTCCCAACCCAGGGATCAAACCCAGGCTTCCCGAATTGCAGGTAGATTCTTTACCAGCTGAGCCACAAGGGAAGCCCACTATTGGGCATATACCCTGAGAAAACCATAGTTCAAAAAGACACATGCACCCTAATGCTCATTGCAGCACTATTTACAATAACCAGGACATGTAAACATGTCCATCGACAGATGAATGGATAAAAAAGATGTGGTATACACACACAATAAAATATTACTCAATCATAAAAAGGAAGAAAATTGGAGTATTTGTAGGGACCTGTACGGACCTAGAATCTGGCATACAGAGTGAGGTAAGTCAGAAAGAGAAAAACAAATATTATTACATATATTAACACATGTTATGTGGAATCTAGAAAAATGATATGTGTGTGCATGTTAACACATATGTGGTATGTGTTCGTGCATGTGTGCATGTGTGTGCACTTCAGTCATGTCCGACTCTTTGTGACCCTATGGACTGTAGCCTGCCAGGCTCCTCTGTCCATGGGATTCTCCAGACATGAATACTGGAACAGGATGCCATTTGAAAGATGGAATAGATGAACCTATTTGCAGGGCAGGAATAGAGATGTAAGAAAAGAGATTATTGAAACTGTAAAAAGAACTTGAGATTTTCAAGTCCAAAATCTCACTTTTTTTTCAAAATATGAAGACATAGAACTAAAGAGAAATATAGTGACATAAGGAAAGTGATGTTACAGAAGGAAAGAGTTCACACACTTTATTCTTTAATCAGTGACTTTTCCATAATTTTATTTTGCATGAATATTTAATTAGTAGCAGAACATTTTTCTGCTATAAAAGAATATTTAACATTTTAATAGGACTTTCTGTTTCCTCTTGATAGCTGAAATGTCTTACTTTATCTCAGATGGTCAAGCATCCACCAGCAATGCAAGAATCCCAGGTCAATCCCTGAGTTGGGAAGATCCCTGAAGAAGAGAATGGCTACCCACTCTAGTATTCTTACCTGGGAAACCCCATGGACTGAGGAGTCTGTTGGGCTACATTCCATGAAGTCACAAAGAGTCAGACACAACTGAGCGACTAACAATTTCACTTTTTTTTTTCAGTTATCAATAAACTTGTATACTGTTAAATTTCTTCTTCTTCTGTTACCAATGATTTGTATTATAATTTTGGTCAGCTAAGGAAGCACTCGAATGTACTGAGTGCAAAAATAAATACATTTTTCTGTTTTGCCCACAGGAGTCATGAGAGAATTTGCTAAGGTGCATTTGAAAATCAAGATATGCTGTGCTTGTCCCACGCTCTTACTCTGCCTCTTAGGTAAACCAGTAGGGAAATAGTGAATTGGTTTGCCATGTCTTTGTTCTAAATCCATACTCACTACTGAAGATGCCACTTACTCTTAGAAGTACTACAGGCTATTTGACTAAAAATCCATTCAAAGACTTTTTGTTTTCAGTGATGAATATGAAGCTTTCATTTAATTTCTGGGATCCACATTTTCTTTCTTAAAACAAAAACAAAAGTAAAGACAAAACAAAGTAAAAAAAATAAAAATACTGAGGTGCTTTGACATCTCTGGACTAATTTATAAATAGGCCATATGGTCTTCCAGAAACAAATTCTCTCAGATTTTATGTGTCTGACAAAGTATTTTGTCTTTATTTTGAAAGGATATTTTCTCTAGACATAGTATTTTTAGGTGACTTTTTTTTCTTTCATCACTTTAATAATGTTGTTCCATTGTCTTATGACTTGTATTTCTGATAGAAAGTTTGTAACGACTCTGTTTTCTTTTCTCTTCTTGCAGACTTTAATAGTTTTTTCATCATTGATTTTCAGAAATTTTACTATGGTTTACTGTGGTGTAATTTTTCATCTATTATGTTTGAATATTTGGGTATTCTATTGAATATTCTTTTTCTTTGAAGCACCTGGATTTGTGTTTTTAGAGTTTCCATCGAATTTGGAAAGATTTTACTCATTAATTCTTTACATATTTTCCATCATCCTCCAAATTCCAATTTACTTGTTACACTAATTGATATTTTCCCATATATTACTGAGTCTTTGTTCAGCAATTTTCTTTTATTATTATTATTATTTTCATTTATTTTTATTAGTTGGAGGCTAATTACTTTACAATATTGCAGTGGTTTTTGTCATACATTGAAATGAATCAGCCATGGATTTACATGTATTCCCCATCCCGGTCCCCCCTCCTACCTCCCTTTCCGCCCTATCCCTCTGGGTCTTCCCAGTGCACCAGGCCTGAGCACTTGTCTCATGCATCCAGCCTGGGCTGGTGATCTGTTTCACCCTAGATAATATACATGTTTCGATGCTGTTCTCTTGAAACATCCCACCTTCATCTTCTCCCACAGAATCCAAAATTCTGTTCTGTACATCTGTGTCTCTTTTTCTGTTTTGCATATAGGGTTATTGTTACCATCTTTCTAAATTCCATATACAGCAATTTTCTTTCACTGCTTCATTTTGATAGGTCTATTACTGTACTATGAGTTTATAGATCTTGTTTTCAGCAATATCTAATCTGCTACAAAGCTTATCCAGTGATTTTTCTTTACTTTAAATAATGTATGTTTGATCACCAGAAGTACTTGCCTCTTTTTTGCATCTTCTATTTTTCTCTACTTGCTATGTTCATGTCTTCCTTTAATTCCTAATATTATTTATAAAACACTTTTAAAACTTTTTATCTGCCAATTGTTTTATTCCTCTCCTTTCTGATTCTATTTCTATTAACTGAATTTTCACTTAACTATGGATCACATTTTCATCTTTATTTATTCTTAACGATTTTTTTTAAAAATTCCTGACTTGTTATGTTGTTGAGTGTCTGGATTTTATTGTTTTCCTTACAGTAGGTGGAATTTTGTTTTTGCTGTGATTATATTACTTGCAAATTAGCTTGATATTTTCCACGTTTGTTTGGAGAGATCTCTAGCAGTTTTTAATTCAGAGTTTTAAGCCATATTTCTAAAGCTTTAATCTTTTTCAATTTCTATTAAAAATACCCTGGTGTTCCAGTAGGATTTTCTACTCTGAATAAACTTGAATGTATCCCAGCCCTATGTGGACTTTGGGAATTGTAAAGCTTTTAGCTTCTCTGACATTCTTTGCCTAGCTTCCTGGATTTCACCCAAGGCATGCTTACTCTTTAGCAACAGACTCTAGGGGACCTTGTGCAGATTTTTGGATCTCTTTTGCATAGCTATCTGTTTTCCAATAACCAGCTTTGAAAATTCTCACTGACTGACTTGCTTGAAATCAGATCTTTGTTTTTTCAACTCAGCAAGGATCTAGGGCTCTGCTTGGGTTCTCCCCCTCTGGACCACCAGAAACAAAAGTAACTATGCAGAAAATCTGCTTTAAGCATAGACTACCTCTTTGTCTCTCCTCTCTTGAGAATCACAGACATGTGTTGCCAGTTATCAAATATCAAAAATAGTACAGTTCATTGTTTATGATAGAAAGACAAGAACAGTACTGTTTTCTTCATCATGGCATCAATATCATCTATATATTTATTTATTTCATATAATATCAACCTATGCACTACCCAGAGCTTTAATAATACTTCTTAAAAGACAGCACACATCATTTATGAAATTTTCCACCAAGCTTTGGGCCCCACATGTACATTTTTGTACTGGCTCTTTTTTGGTCTTCCCAGAAGTTATCAGTAAATGATTTTCAGACAACAAACAAGAAATTTATTCTATCCTTGAGTGGGCCATTTTATTTATAGACTGGGAATGTTGACTAGATGCCATCAAAAAAAAAAAAGAAAGGAAAAAAAAGGTTTGAACGTGTGAGGAAATGACAACTCTGTCGATGTCTGACCTACAGATGTTTTAAAATACCCTCAATTATAAGTTGAGTACTCATTTCTTAAAGGTGAAAATGTGAAAGAGCAATCTTCAAACTGATAAAACACTGGCTTACTCATCACAGAGCAACTGCATATAAGAGTGTTCAATTTCCAGGGCCTAGTCCAAATGAGCAAAGATTTAGTGTCTCAATTAGATGCTCTCTGAGGAAGCGCTTCCTTCCACCTTGGAATGAGGACCTGATTTTTTTTTGGGGGGGGGTTGTTTTATTTTAGATATAACAGACAGGGTTAATAGAAGGGTTGGACTTAATAGAAGCCAGTAGTGACACACATTAAGAGACGTCCTTCTCTGTATTTCACACCACCCTCTTCTGTAATGGTCACAAAATTTCAGAAAACTCTAAATCCAAATAATAGGAGATATAGTTTGTGATGAATATATGACCAAAGACAGGAGAGAAAAAAATGGGAAGGCAATGAAAAAAGTAAAATAGAAAGAAAACCAAAGACATTTGTAGGTCAAAACATAAAGCATCTGTGAAAACTGGTGTCAGAGAAACTTCAGAAGATTTTAATATGTGTTTATACTTCTTTCAAATGTGCAGTTTGGCAAAAGCAAAAGGCTTAAGATGTAACATTTAATAGGTTTTCTAAAAAAACATTTACTTCTTGAAATTACTGTGGTTTTCTTATGTTCACTAATGTTCTAACAATGGTTCCATTGATTTAAACAGCTGGCATTGAAGATTTTAAATACCATCTACAGTTACTTTATATCATTTGTCTAGCAGTCATCTTTGTCAATCATTAAATTAGTGACACAAACAACACAAGCTTTTGATAAAGGGAATGTCATCAGATTTTGAAGCATTGTGTGACAAGTGTAAGGAGAAACACTGGGAAATAAAATCTTAGAAAAAACAAAAGGGAAGAAAATGAGAAGTAAAATAAGCTTGAAACCTCTATGAAATGAGTAGTCTGTTCAGTATAAAAGTCACAATCAAAAACCTGCCTTTGAAGGTTTTACAAAAACAACAACAAACATAAATTAAAAAAAAAAAAAAAAGAAGTATACAAAAATTTTTGAGTAAACTCCCAGAAATGGTGAAGGACAGGGAAGCCTGGTATGCTGCAGTTCATGGGGTCAGAAGAGTCAGACATGACTTGGTGACTGGACGACAAAATAATACATAAAAAAAACCAGAATAAAGCACATACATAATCAGTATCTAGCAATATACGTTATGACTAAGGGCAACACTTCAATCAATGTGTATTGTAGGTTAGCTGGATGCTCTCCTGCTGACTGTCTAGATTCATTCTCTGCCACAGTCTAGCTGGGCTTCCTTTTCATTCCCACTTTCAGATGGAACAGGCTGAAAAAGTGGCATTGGAGGGAGACAATGTGGGAGAAGAGGACTGTAAGTTTCTTCCTTCCCTGAATCAGCTGGGCAGTAGTTGTGACCTTCCATGACTACAGGTCCAGTTGGACAGCTCCTCTACCACAGTTCAGCTCCCAGTGGTTCCTGGAGTGTTGATTCCTCATCAGTCCTATCAACCTCAGTAGCAATAACCTCCCAGCTATTGCAAGTCTTAGAATTTTATTGTTTACCTACAGCTCTGTAAGAAGTTCCTTCATTAGTCTGCTATTTTGAACCACATACAATGAGTTTTGTTTCCCACCAGGAATATTACTGATACCACAGGTATTTGTTAAATCCATAAGAAAAGTGAAAGTGTTAGTCGCTCAGTTGTCTCTGACTCTTTACAACCCCATGGACTGTAGCCTGCCAGGCTCCTCTGTCCATGGGATTTTCCAGGCAAGAATACTCAAGTGGGTTGCCATTTCCTTCACCAGGGGATCTTCCCAACACAGAGATCCAAACTGGGTCTCCTGCACTGCAGGTAGACTCTACCATCTCAACCACCAGGGAATCCGTTAGGAAGGATGCCATTAATGTTTTCCATTGTCAACAATAAATACACAAATATAGCTGTGCATGTGTGTACATGGGTTTCCTAAGTGCTTAGTCACTCAGTCATGCCCAACTCTTTGCGACCCCATGGACTATAGCTCAACAGGCTCCTCAGTCCATAGGGATTCTCCAGGCAAGAATACTGGAGTGTGCTGCCATGCCCTCCTCCGGAGGAAACTTCCCAATCCAGGGATTGAATCCAGGTCTCCCACATTGCAGGCAGATTCTTTACCATCTGTGTCCTAGGTGACTTAATGTAAACAATCCTCCAGGTAATACAGGAGATGAAGGAGACACAGGCTCAATCCCTGGGTCAGGAAGATCCCCTGGAGAAGGAAATGGCAACCCACTCCAGTATTCTTGCCTGGAAAATTCCATGGATAGAGAAGCCTGGTGGGCTACAGTCCATGGATCACAAAGAGTTGGACATGACTGAGCAACTGAGTATGCATGCATGCATGTGTGTGTTAAAATATCAACACTGCCTTAAGCTTACCTAAGGAAATACAGGCTGATTCATTAAGCTATCAAGAAAGTCCAGTTAATATGGAATATTAGTATAGAAATACATACATGGTTCCAAGAGGCACTAGCTGCTGTTTCTGGAATGGATGTCAAGTAGGCCAGCCAGGTACTTTTCTAGTCCCAGTGCTTAATAGCTACAATGATTTTAGGAGAATTATAAAATTATAGCCACTGGATTTTGGTATAAGGGTGTTCATTAAGAACAGAATGGTTATGAATCTCATATTCCTGAATTCCCCTAATGTTGCTTTTGTTAAACTATCATTTGAGCACCACCAGTGATAAGGACAAACTAGCTCCTAAAGCAGGCCTTTACACTTTTGATCCATTTTAGACATCATTTTCCCCTCCTGTTTATGGAAATATTTCTTCTTGTAACTCCTCTACTAGTCCCAGTTCTACTCTTCAGTGTCATTCTTAGTCTACCCCATTTCATATTTCATATCACATGATCATCTTTAAGATACTTGAATATAGTTATTAAGATCCTACTGAATTTCCTCTTTTCCACCTTTTTCAACAGTTTGACAAACCCTTCCCTAGTTTTATGATCAGACAGCACTTGAAATTAATTTATTTCTACTTCCCCAGATTGTCTTTGTCTTCCTGAGAAGATTCCATTAATTACAATTTGTTTGTTTGCAACACTTTTTTACAGACTTACCTCTGCATTTTCCTAAATTGCATCACTCCACCATCTGCTCTGACAGGCTTTTCAAAAACTTCCTGTGTTTCTGCACAGCTCCTCAATCACCTCCACATTAAAGCCATCAATCTGCAGACATACAGATGACTGGAAATAAAATTTTCCCTAATTTCACATGAATTTAGCTACACTTGGCTATGATCACAACTTATACATCCAAACAGGATTATATCCAGATCCATGTGAAAATGGGAGAGAAGGGCTTGGTCTTGTACTTCTTAATCTCACCCTGGCTTTATAAATTGGAATGCATTTCCCCCCAATAATTGATCCATAAACAATACCGTGCCACTCTCAGGTACCAGTCACCAGTCAGGATTTGGGAGGTGGGATTTCCCATTTCATCACATACCAGATTCAAAATAATTCTAATTTTAATTAGAATTCTAACTTTTCTAATTCTAAAGACTCTGAGAGTCTTTGGAAGCACTTTCCAAATTTTTGGTAAATACTAATAATATTGGCTCCTGAGAAATCTGTGTGAAGGTCAAGAAGCAACAGTTAGAACCATGGAACAACAGACTGGTTCAAAATTGGGAAAGGAGTACATCAAGGCTGTATATTATCACCCTGCTTATTAAACTTATATGCAGAGTATATCATGAGAAATGCCAGGCTGGATGAAGCACAAGCTGGAATCAAGATTTCTGGGGAAAATATCAATAACCTCAGATACGCAGATGACACGACCCTTATGGTAGTAAGTGAAGAACTAAAGAGCCTCTTGATGAAAGTGAAAGACAAGAGTGAAAAAGCTGGCTTAAAACTCATTCAAAAACTAAGATCATGGCATCTGGTCCCATCACTCAATGGAAAATAGATGAGGAAACAATGGAAACAGTGACAGACTTTATTTCCCTGGGCTCCAAAATCACTGCAGATGGTGACTGTAGCCATGAAATTAAAAGACACTTGCTCATTGGAAGAAAAGCTATAACAAACCAATACAGCATCTTAAAAAGCAGAGACATTGCTTTGCTGACAAAGGTCCATATAGTCAAAATTATGGTTTTTCTAGTAGTCATATATGGATGTGAGAGCTGGACCATAAAGAAAGGCTGAGCACATAAGAATTGATGCTTTTGAACTGTGATGTTGGAGAAGACCCTTGAGATTCCCTTGGACTACAAGGAGATGGAAACAGTCCATCCTAAAGGAAATCAGTCCTGAATACTCATTGGAAGGACTGATGTTGAAGCTGACACTCCAATATTTTGGCCACCTAATGCGAAGAACTGACTCATTGGAAAAGACCCTGATGCTGGGAAAGACTGAAGGCAGAAGGAGAAGGGGACAACAGAGGATGAGATGGTTGGATGGCATCACCGACTCGATGGGCGTGAGTTTGAGCAAGCTCTGGGAGTTGGTCTGACTCTAGACAGGGAGGCCTGGTGTGCTACAGCCCATGGGATCACATAGAGTCAGACACAACTGAGTGACTGAATGGAACTGAATAATACTGGTTCAGACAGTAAAGAAGTCAGCCTGCAACGTAGGAGACTTAGGTTCGATCCCTGGGTCAAAAGATACCTAGGAGAAGGAACAGGCAACGCAGTCCAGTATTCTTGCCTGGAGAATTCCATGGTCAGAGGAGCCTGGAGGGCTATAGCCCATGGGGTCACGAAGAGTCAGAAACGACTGAGCGACTAACACTTTCATTTTTTTCAGTAATATTGTCATCAATTGCTTTGTTCTAATATACAAATCCTGGAACAAAACATGTCTTGTTATAAAACTGAAAATGAAAGTGTTAGTCGTTCAGTCATGTCCAATTCTTTGCAACCCCATGGATCATAGCCCACCAGGCTCCTCTGTTAATGGAATTCTCCAGGCAAGAATACTGGAGTGGGTAGCCTATCCCTTCTCCAGGGGATCTTCCTGACCCAGGGATAGAACCCAGATCTCCTGCATTGCAGGCAGATTCTTTATCATTTGAGCCCCAAATATCCGTTTCAAGGATTAATTTAAAATAGCTATTATCTCCAATGTGGAACGGTCTCAGCTGGACCTGGGTACACAGAGGGAGTGGGGACTAATTCTGTGGTCTGACTGTTGGACCCTTCTCTTCCCTTAAGTACCTGGGCTTATACTCTGTCCTATTGCAGCAGAAGGAATTGCAATATAAATTTAAAAAAACATATACAACTCCTATAATATCTCAATTCTTTTACAATCCAAGGAAAGATAAGATGAAGACAAAATATTTGAAGGAATACTGGCAGTACTAGTTGCTTGAATCATAGGCACTGAGTTACATTTCAAGTTATAAATTGTCACTACAATTTTTTGTTTGTTTTTCTGACATTTTTATAGTTCCAAACAGCAGTGAGATAGCCTCTCATTTATTCCAGGCCTTGCTTAATAGTATGTATTAAAGCATGACAGCTCAAAATGACTAGAACTAAAATGAGACAACATGATATTATAAAAAGAGTGCTGGCCTGAAAGCCATGGATTCTAACCCATGTCAGGGTTAGAAATGGCGTTACAGTTCTAACAGTACGTAAACTTGAATGATTCTTATGTTCTAGACTCTCGATTTCTCACCTCTAAGCAAAACACTGGAATTTGATGGTCTGAAGTCTTATACCCCTAGTTTTCTGATTATATTAGTTTGTTTTGAAAAGCTGGAGAAGGAAATAGAAAAGGCCAGCTTTCCCAGTTGCAAAGGGAGTAGATGCTGGCACAGGAATTCAGGACTGTATATGAAAATGTGTGATTATAGTACAATCATTATGATTCACCAAGAGAATAAATTCCCTTGTTGGTTACACACACACTCTCTCTCCTCCCCTTCCCACTCACAACTTTTACTTCCTGGTTTAAGAACAGTCTAAAAGTAGGAAAAGGATGTGGGTGGAGTGGGAAGAAGAGAGGAGGGATAGGGAAACGTTCTCTATTTGGAAGAGATTTTTAGAAACTCTTTTTCATGCTCATTTATACCACCTACAGTGCTTTTATTCTCCCTTGCTGAATGTTTGATTATCCTAACCAAACAGAAAGTAATAAGTCAAAATAGTTATCGTCACTCCTTTTCAAGCATAATAAGCTCAGTTAGAACATTTCCATACATACACAAATGATGACTTAATTCACTGAATAAAATTAAAAGGAATGAAAATTAAGAGATTCAATCATGCCAAGAAGAGACAAGGAAAATTCCATAGTAAGGCAATTCCATTTCTATGCCTATGAGTGAAGGAGAAATGATCAAAATTGACCTTTGAAAGCTATTTTCCACTTTTTGTTCTCTGATATAGCAAGTCCACTATGATAGCAATCAAACAGCTTAAAAGTGGAGCTTGTAAGTAGGTTTTATAACATAAATATTCAGCTCAGAGCCTTTCTAGATGAGGGTATTTGGTTTTGGTACAATCTGGATCACAACAGGAAAATCACTGGACTTGTAGTTCTCAAATATCTGAGGGAAGCTCATGACAATAAGGAGGTGGTAAAGAGGTGGGATTTAGCTGAACTTTCTGTGGGCTTCAAAATTAAATGCAACATCTGCTGGGAATAAGATAGCACAGGCTCATTTCTCCGTTTCTTTTTACTAAGTACAATAAAAACCTTGGGGGTAGGGAGATGCAAGAGGAAATCACAGGAGAACACAGAAAAACAGAAATTGGAAGGCAAAATAATTAAGGGTCCATGATTGAGGAACAATATAGTATTGAGTGCTTCTTACAACTTCCCATCTAACCAAAAAAGGTGGCCCAGACCCTCCATCTCTAAGTTGGCAACAGAAGGTGACTGTTATGGACTGAATGTTTCTTTTTTTTTTGTGAATGTCTATTCTACCAAAATTCATATGTTGAAGACATAACATCCAATGTGATGATATTTGCAAATGTGAGCTTTGGAAGAAAATTAGGTTTAGATCAGATCAAAGGGGTGGGATCCTCATGATGTGGTTAATGCCCTTATAAGATGAACAGGAAAGTAAGATACGTACTTTTCCACATGCATGCAGGAAGGAAAGGGTATAAAAGCGCACAGTGAGAGGGCATTCATGTATAAGAGGGCTTACCAAAACCCACCCTGATATTAAATCTTCCAGCCTTCAGAACTGACAGAAAAGAAATGTCAGTTGTTTCAACCACTCAATCTTTTGTATTTTGCTAAAGCAGCTACAGCTAACTAAGACAGTGGCCCGGGTAGATCGTCCCCTGAAAGAACAGGACTTCCACTGATGCCAGGAGAGATGAGGGACCAGCAAGGAACTGATCAGGAGCTCAACTGACAATAACTGGCCAGTCCTTCCCTGCTAATCCAGATACTCCCTGCTACTATTGAGACTTAAGTGGTTAAGGGCACCCAAAGGGTATCATTCAATTAGTCATTCAGCAAATATTTACTTAATAGCTATTTTATGCTGTGCTCTTTTCTAAGTGCCGGGATATGTCAGTGGAAAAAACTGATACCAAAACATCTACAGATACATTCCTGACATTATTATTCAATGAAGAATTTTTAAAAGACAACTGAAAAAGAATAATTTAAAGATTATCATAGTATATTTAAACACAGATATTTATAAACAGATTAAAATTTAGATCCTTATTTTCATTTATTTATATGGCTATGCTGGTTCTTAGTCTCAGCATGTGGCATCTTTTAGTTGCAGCCTGTGGAATCCAGTTACCTGACCAAGGATGGAATCCAGGCCCCCGGTATTGGGAGAGCTGAAGTCCTAGCCACTGCACTACCAAGGAAATCCCTAGATCCACACTCTGAATCTAATTTGTTTTTCTAAGAAATTGGCAAAACCTTAGGCAGGGATTACTAATATAATTGTTGCTTATCTTCTGCACTGTCACCCAAGCTTTGCAAATTTTCTTTCTTTATTTTTTTTGCCTCACACAGCCATAAACCTGGCAAGTTTGTGATGAGTTATCATTTCCCTTTATCAGAATTCTTACTCTCTGTATCAATGTTTATTCACATTTGTAGATTTTAAATACAGTTTTCTACAATACTGCTGAAAAGATTGCTCCTCCTCAACATACTCTGTGAAACGCCAGCCGCCTGCTTTAATCTAGAAAGGCGTCTGCTGTTGTAATGGGTGTTCTACTCTATGATCAGCATCCAAGGACCTTTTACTTTTCTGAATATTCTCTGGAATCTGCTCAACATTGTGGCAATGGGAATAGCTTAAAAACTTCTAACATGTTAGAATAAAAAGTAATTTCCTAACTGAATCCAAGCTTAAAATATTCCATGTGGAGCAAAATCATGAAATTTGTTATTCTATTAAACATCCAAGTGACTACAGTTTTCTGAGGATTAATTATTTAAACATTGCAGGCTACTAGCTAACATATTCTTCAGCAAAATGGGACATCATTCTTTTCCCCACCCCTGCCACTAATGTATCACATTTGCTTCAGATATAAAATACTGTCCATTCAATTTAAAATAATGAGATGTCATTTACCTAAATGACTTTAAATGATTTTAAAATCTTTTTCTGAACAAACTTTTATGTAATAATTACAAACTCAGTTGAAGAGTTCCTGTATACCCTTTATCCAATCTACGGTTGACATTTTAAATTACTTTGTTACATTTCTAAAAACTAAGAAACTGATGATGGTACATTATTATTAAATAAACTTCAGATTATTTGAATTAAATTACTTTTACTATGAATGCCCTCTTTCTGTTCCAATCTCTGGTCTTTGAGTTTCTTGATCTTTATTTGTATGTCATGATCTTGGCAGTCTTGAGAGCTGGCCAGAGTACCCTATAGGATGTCCTTAATTTGGGTCTTTCTAATGCTGTATCTTAAGATTAGATTGAGGCTACATGGGTCTGGGGAAAGAATTCTATACATGTGATTCTGTCACATCAAATCATCATGGGGAGGTTGGTATCCACAAGGCATCACTGATAATGCTAAATTTCATCACTTTGACAAGATGTTGTGTGTCAGGCGTCTCCACTGTAGAATTATCATTTTTCCCTTCCTGTACTCTATTCTTTGGAAGTGTAGTTCATTTATGTTTTCATTTTAAAATGAATGAGTCACAGAAAACATAACATTTGTATAGCTACCACTCAGATTTAAATAAGTTTTAAAATTTAGACATTTTGCTCTATTTTTTTAAAAATACTTTACCTTTATTAGCTCTTTTAATTGCTAAAAAGAAAAAAACCTTTGAGGTAGATTTTGTCATTATTGTTCAGTCACTCAGTCATGTCTGACTCTTTGCAACTCCATGGACTGCAGCATGCCAGACTTCCCTGTCCTTAACCATTTCCTGGAGCATGCTCAAACTCATGTCCATTGAGTCCATTATGCCATCCATGCATTTTTAATAACAAAAAATATTAACATGTGGAGTTGATATTATTTATATGTTACTACATTATTTCATTTTCTTTTTTTTTGCTTTGTAGAGACAAACTGATTTAAAATGAATGTCCAGTGAAAAGAAATAAATTTCATTTTGGCAAATACAGCTTGACTACATGTACATAAATTTTAAAAAGAAAAATAAATATTGTATGAATATCTACATACATAGTATCAAGATCATTGAACCAAAAATGTTTAATATTTTTTTAACTTTGCTTCTTAAACTTAATTCTTATTTGAGTATATCAGTAGTAATATTCCTTTGACAAGGGTTTGATAACACTGAACTCTCAATCTATGGCTCCTCCAAAATTATCTTTATTTTACCCTAAGTATTGAATGATATTTTAGCTGGGTATAGAATGCTAGGATGACAGCTATTTCCTCTCATAATTCAAAGATAAGGCTAGACAGGGATAAAATGGGGCTTCCCAGGTGGCTCAGTGGTAAAGAATCTGCCTGCCAATGCAGGAGATGCAGTTTCAATCCTTAGGTTGAAAGATCACCTGGATCAGGGAATGGTAACCCACTCCAGTATTCTTGCCTGGGAAATCCCATAGATAGGAGTCTGACGGACTACCACCCATGGGGCCATAAAGAGTCAGACACAACTGAGTGACTAAACAACAACAGGGATAGAATGCTATCATCAGATAGTAATTCCCTTGAATGTTAACTACTTTTTGTCTTTGTTTACTTTTAAAATATTATTTCAAGTTGTATGATTTCACTAAATGTATCTAAAATATGATTTAATTTTAGTTATGCTGCTTAGAAGTCAGTGTCCTTTTTTTCCATTTATTTTTATTAGTTGGAAGCTAATTACTTTACAATATTGTAGTGGTTTTTGTCATACATTGACATGAATCAGCCATGGATTTACATGTATTCCTCATCCCAATCCCCCGTCCCACCTCCCTCTCTACCCAATCCCTCTGGGTCTTCCCAGTGCACCAGGCCTGAGCACTTGTCTCATGCATCCAACCTGGGCTGGTGATCTGTTTCACCCTAGATAATACTCATGTTTCGACGCTGTTCTCTTGAAACATCCCACCCTCGCCTTCTCCCACAGAGTCCACAAGTCTGTTCTATACATCTGTGTCTCTTTTTCTGTTTTGCATGTAGGGTTATCATTCCCATCTTTCTAAATTCCATATATATGTGTTAGTATGCTGTAATGGCCTTTATCTTTCTGGCTTACTTCACTCTGTATAATGGGCTCCAGTTTCATCCATCTCATTAGAACTGATTCAAATGAATTCTTTTTAATGGCTGAGTAATATTCCATGGTGTATATGTACCACAGCTTCCTTCTCCATTCATCTGCTGATGGGCATCTAGGTTGCTTCCATGTCCTGGCTATTATAAACAGTGCTGCGATGAACATTGGGGTGCGTGTATCTCTTTCAGATCTGGTTTCCTCGGTGTGTATGCCCAGAAGTGGGATTGCTCAGTCATCTGGCAGTTCTATTTCCAGTTTTTTAAGAAATCTCCACACTGTTCTCCGCAGCGGCTGTACTAGTTTGCATTCCCACCCACAGTGTAAGGAGGGTTCCCTTTTCGCCACACCCTCTCCAGCATTTATTGCTTGTAGACTTATGGATAGCAGCCATCCTGACAGTGTCCTTTTTTGATTCACTGAGAATCTACATTTTATGGGTGGCTCTCTTTCCAATTATGACTCTAGCCTCTTGAAACTTTCTCTTAGCTGATAGATAGGACTTACCCATTTTCTATTTCTAGTACAAGGCAGCTCTTCATGAATTCTGACTTTATGCTAATTGATTGGGTTATCTTATACTTCTGGGTCATATGTGTTCTTCCTGATAGGTGTTTCAAGACACTAAGGCATATGTGATTTTGATGCTTTATTGAGTGTTTGAATCTAAGCTCACTCAACTCCATAAATTTCTTTTCCTTCTTTGTTTCAAGGAACTAATACTTTGCCATTCAAAGTTCTGAGGATGTGTATTCATTTAAAATAAATTATATCTTATTTTATACAGAATTTCGAAGTGTTTATAGAAGAGGGAGTAGAATAGCCAAAGCGGCCAAAGTATTGGCCACTGATGCAAAGAACTGACTCATTGGAAAAGACCCTGATGCTAGGAAAGATTGAAGGCAGGAGGAAAAGGGGATGACAGAGGATGATATGATCGGATGGGATTGCTGAATTGATGGACATGAATCTGAATAAGCTCTGGGAGTTGGTGATGGACAGGGAAGTCTGGCGTGCTGCAGTCCATGGGGTCACAAAGAGTCAGACATGACTTAGTGACTGAACTGAGTAGAATGGCTCTGTCATGTTATGACAGGCTGTTGTATTAATTGGAAACACCTGAACACCATTTCCATATAAGATATTTTTTTCCCATAGAGATAAAAAAGAATGCTGACCAAAAGTATAATATCTACTTTCTAGATGTTTGAAGTCTAATTAGGTATATCAGACACATATTCATAGACTATAAAAGGAAAAACTGTTATTAGCATTGCATAGTGATTTAAACAATATAAATTAGTTACTAGAAACCTTGGCTTTACAGCTAGAATTCCTAGATTTTGAATATAAACTCCAGCATTTGACAAATATAAAATTTTTTCATAAAATAGGTCAAAACTGGTTTCAAAATTAACCTGTGACAAGGATGATTTGACAGAAAGTGGATTTTGTGATAAGGATTTGCTTTGAAAAAAGTTGTTCTATAATTGGAACCCATTACAAGAGTGAGAGTTGTATGACCCAGTGTCAGCTAAAAAATAGTAAGAATCTTGGGGACTAATGCAAGAATCAATACATACTAGTGTTAGTACATATTGCTGGACTGGAACCACTCAGCCCTTGATAATTAGGAGATAACAGGAGACCGACAGAGAAACTCTTTGGAGTGAACAGCAGAAAAGTCATGGACTAAGGAGACATGACTCCTTGAGGCATAGAAGACATTATTTCACAGGAGTTGAGATCAGAAGAGTGCCCCAAAGGGATTTGCATGAAAGCAAAACAGGCTTAATTTATCTGCCAGTCCTAGACAGCATGAAGATATTTTACAACAGTATCAGTCCAATGCAAATTTCCTGTTTCCACCATTGCCATGACAAGTGGGGAAAGAGATAATCAGAAAAAGTAACCACATTCTCTTTCAATGCTACTGACTCTCCCATATAAAAACACTGTGAGTTTTTACATTACCTGAGAGTCAAGAGCAAAGTGACAGGATTGCCAAATCTTAATTCAGTGGCAGAGGAAAATTTTCCCTACCCGAATAAAATTCCAGGGGACAAAAGTAAAGTACTTTTCTAAATACACATTTCAAGGTCACCTTTTTCCTCTGAATCCTCCTTAATTGAAAATAGCCTTCCACTATAAATTTTGTAATTTCTCCTCCATTCCAAATTTTGATTAAAATTTTAAAATCAGTAATATGTAAATAGGATGAGCTATTCATTGCAAGTATTGTGACATTAATATTGTTTTTCTAAAGAGTTAAAATTGTCTTCTTCTATTAAAGTTGTTAATTCAACATATCACATAATGTAATTTAATGTGCTCCTTTACGTTTCATTTTTCCTTGACTCTGGCATTATTTAGGAGAGTTTTCTATTATTATTGCCATTATTATTGATTTCTTCTTCATTGTGCTTGTATGCAAAAAATAAATTTTTAGAATCTAATTTTTAAGGAATTAAGGTTATCAGTGGGAATAATTTTTAAAAGCCACTATAAACTACTAAAAAGAATAGATACCTATGTAAAGTAAAATACCTGATATATGCTATTTAACCAATGTTTCTTTTTTTTAGCACCCCTGTCTGCTTACTTGTTTTATGTTTGTTTCATAAATTAAACCAAAGGGAATACCAAACACTTTGTAAGTATTTCAGCATTTATGTCTATCACATAAGGAGTTTAAAAATATATAACCACAAGAGCTTTAGCATACTAACAGCCTATTATTTCCTTTATATCATTAAATGTTGATTCAATGAACAAATTTCCTATTTATCTCAAAAATATTATTTTATGAACAGCATTATTGAGGGAGCAAAAACATACTATCCTGCATTGTACTAGATTTATATATCTCCTAAGCATTTTTTAAAGATATATGCTATTTTTCCCATTTTTTTATGTTATCTATGTCTCAAATTAACCAAATCATCTGTTCTGCAGAGTGTCCCACTTTATGGATTTGGCAGACTGTATCCATGTTGTGTTTTTAACATGTTGTGATATCTAACATTCATCTTTAAAACTAGAGAATTGGTTAAATTTTGATGCAAGGGTAAGAATACCACATAGATGGTGTTCTGTATTTCTTATTGTATCGCATCAGGAAGAAGGAAATGTCTGATTGTTCCATGTTTACTAATATTAAGACTAACCAGTTAATGTGAGTGGTGCCAATTTCATTTATTCATTATAAAGTTCTCATCAGTATTTCACCAGCTGGTTTCAGAACCAATAGCTGCCTAGATCCATTATTTTATTATAGTCTGAAAATGGTAATTTACTACACTGTATGGTATTCTCTTTATTTAACTTTGGAATTCTTCTCTAAAGAACTTTTCCTCATCAACTATTTAGTTATCTTGAAGTACAATCTGTTTATAAAAATGTTTCTTTTTTCCTTCACTTACTCATTTGAAAAAAAAATGAGTTAATACTATAGAAAACTTCAAAAATGAAAACATTAGTTTATGTTTTTATTGTTATAGTGGATATTTTATATATTTGAGCTGTTTCAGCTAATGCAATTATATTCTTTGTCAGGTTCAAACTATTCCATCTTTGATCTGTTGGTGTTCCCTTCAGATAGATTCTTTTGTCCATTTGAGACAACTATGACTGTTTTTAAAATAGATTTCTTGCCTTCTGATATGACGAAATATTTCAGGTTTATCTTGTATATTTGGGCTTCCCTTGTGGCTCAGTTGGTAAAGAATCCTCCTGCAATGCAGACATGGGTTCAGCCCCTGGGTTGGGAGGATCTCCTGGAGAAGGGAAAGGCTACCCACCCACTCCAATATTCTGGCCAGGAGAATCCATAGGTTTGCAAAGAGTCGGAGATGACTGAGGAACTGCTACTTTCACTTGTCTCATATATTTATCACCCTGAACTGGAATAAGCTTTTTCTTCAAAGAGTACTGATTCATTTTAGTAAGAAACATTTACAGGCCATAATCTGAGCCCTAAGAATGTTCATTTCTACTGGACTGATGTTAGTGTTAAGCTTTTTAGTGTACAAAACAAGCATATATTCTGGAAAGAGTAAAAAAGTAAAAACATGTTATTTCATATTCAAAGATAAAATAACAGGATTAATACTTAATCTATTTGACTTTATATCTTTATTACCAAAAAATGGTTTCCCAGATATTACATAATTACTTCTTTATTTGATCTATCCAAAGATAAGTATTATTAACAACAACAACAAAAAATTGAGGTCAGCCAAAGATTTATTTGTGATTATATATATAGGCTTCCCTGATGGCTCAGTGGGTAAAGAAGCTGCCTGAAGAGCAGGAGACACAGATGTGGGTTTGATCCTGGGTCTAGAAGATCCCCTGGAGAAGGAAATGACAACCTACTACAGTATTCTTGCCCATGGACAGAGGAGACTGGCGGGCTACAGTCCAAAGAGTCACAGAGAGTTGGACATGACTGAGCACATACACAAATGCATGTATCTATATATATCTATATTTTTTTTCATTAAGATACCATGGGGTCGCAAGAGTCGGAGACGACTCAGCGACTAAACCACTACCACCACCACATACTTTTAGGGATATATGGTTAATATAGTCTTTTTAAAATAATTTTACATAATTAACATGTTTATGCTAATAATTTCTTATACATTTAGGTTCACTTATTTCACCCTTTTTTATTATTAAAATTTATATGGTCTTAGAGAGTCTTATACTATACCAAACTTGTAAACTATCTCCAACCAGCAACCTTTGGTTTCCCCAAAGATTAGTATATCTATCGATTTTTACTATAGATCCATCTATCTATATTTATCTAACTTTCTATCTACATATCTTATTCACGTGAAAATTCTAACTATTTATGGATAAATATTTTCTTAACCAAAAACTGCGACAAGGGGCCTGACCACAGGACCACCTAGTTTAAATCGGCACTGCCTCTCCAAATCAGGAATGTGGCATTGTTGAACCTTAACTCTCTACATGTTATCTACCAAATTAGTTTTTAGCAGATGACGTCAGACGGTTTTTTTTTGTCTCAAGGACTGAAAGATTGAGGATCATAATGAAACAAAAGGAATATAAAACTAAAGTAGAATCAGTCAGGTCAGTCGCTCAGTCGTGTCCGACTCTTTGCGACCCCTTGAACCACAGCACGCCAGGCCTCCCTGTCCATCACCAACTCCCGGAGTTTACCCAAACTCATGTCCATTGAGACGGTGATGCCATCCAACTATCTCATCCTCTGTCATCCCCTTCTCCTCCTGCCCTCAACCTTTCCCAGCATCAGGGTCTTTTCAAATGAGTCAGCTCTTCGCATCAGGTGGCCAAAGTATTGGAGTTGCAGCTTCAACATCAGTCCTTCCAATGAACACCCAGGACTGATCTCCTTTAGGATGGACTGGATGGATCTCCTTGCAGTCCACGGGACTCAAGAGAATTCTCTAACACCACAGTTCAAAAGCATCAATTCTTCTGCGCTCAGCTTTCTTTATAGTCCAACTCTCACATCCATAAATGATTACTGGAAAAACCATAACCTTGACTAGATGTACGTTTGTTGACAAAGTAGTGTCTCTACTTTTTAATATGCTACTTAGACACTAAAAGTAAGTGTCTTTAATTTCATGGCTGCCATCACCATCTGCAGTGATTTTGGAGCCCCCAAAAATAAAGTCAGTCACTGTTTCCACTGTTTCCCCATCTATTTGCCATGAAGTGATGGGACCAGATGCCATGATCTTAGTTTTCTGAATGTTGAGCTTTAAGCCAACTTTTTCACTCTCCTCTTTCACCTTCATCAAGAAGCTCTTTAGTTCTTCTTCACTTTCTGGCGTAAGGGTGGTATTATCTGCATGTCTGAGCTTATTGATATTTCTCCCCGCAATCTTGATTCCAGCCTGTGATTCTTCCAGTCCAGCATTTCTCATTTTGTACTCTGCATATAAGTTAAATAAGTAGGGTGACAATATAAAGCCTTGACATACTCCTTTTCCTATTTGGAACCAGTCTGTTGTTGCCTGTCTAGTTCTAACTGTTGCTTCCTGACCTGCATACAGGTTTCTCTAGAGGCAGGTCAGATGGTCTGGTATTTCCATCTCTTGAAGAGTTTTCCAGTTTATTGTGATCCACCCAGTCAAAGGCTTTGGCATAGTCAATAAAGCCGAAATAGATGTTTTTTTCTGGAACTCTCTTGCTTTTTCGATGATCTAGCGGATGTTGGCAATTTGATCTCTGGTTCCTCTGCATTTTCTAAAGCCAGCTTGAACATCTGGAAGTTCATGGTTCATGTATTGCTGAAGCCTGGCTTGGCGAATTTTGAGCATTACTTTACTAGCGTGTGAGATGAGTGCAATTGTGCAGTAGTTTGAGCATTCTTTGGCATTGCCTTTCTTAGGGATTGGAATGAAAACTGACCTTTTCCAGTCCTGTGGACACTGCTGAGTTTTCCAAATTTGCTGACATATTGACTGCAGCACTTTCACAGCATCATCTTTTAGGATTTGAAAGAGCTCCACTGGAATTCCATCACCTCCACTAGCTTTGCTTGTAGTGATGCTTCTTAAGGCCCACTTGACTTCACATTCCAGAATGTCTGGCTTTAGGTGAGTGATCACACCATTGTGATTATCTGGGTTGTGAAGATCTTTTTCGTAGCATTCTGTGTATTCTTGCCACCTCTTCTTAATATCTTCTGCTTCTGTTAGGTCCCTACCATTTCTGTCCTTTATTGTGCCCACCTTTGCATGCAATGTTCCCTTGGTATCTCTAATTTTCTTGAAGAGATCTCTAGTCTTTCCCATTCTATTGTTTTCCTCTATTTCTTTGCATTGATCACTGAGGAAGACTTTCTTTCTTTTTTTTTTTTCCATTTATTTTTATTAGTTGGAGGCTAATTACTTTATAATATTGTAGTGGTTTTTGTCATACATTGACATGAATCCTTATCTCTCCTTGCTATTCTTTGGAACTCTGCATTCAGATGCTTGTATCTTTCCTTTTCTCCTTTGCTTTTCACTTCTCTAAGTAGAATCAGTAGTTTAGTCTTAATGTCTCCAAAGGACTGCTGTGCTGTGCTGCGCTTACTCGCTCAGTTGTGTGCGACTCTTTGCGACCCCATGGACTATTTCCTACTAGGTACCTCTGTCCACGGGGATTCTCCAGGCAAGAATACTGGAGTGGGTTGTCATACCCTCCTCCAGGTGATCTTCTCAACCCAGGGATAGAACCCAGGTCTCCTACATTGAAGGCAGATTCTTTACCATACGAGTCACCAGGCCTTAAGTGTCTTAATAGATTCATTTTGCACACATTACTTTTTCTATAGGCATTTGAGTATTGGGAGGACCAGGCTAGGAACTGTTCATCATCAAACACAATGAATTCCAATTAGATTTTCCAAATACACTTTTCCAAATGAGCACCCATACTGTGCTCATTTCCTGCCTTAAATATTATTCCTTTTCACTTCCTCCACCTTAAGAAGACATTTTTTAAATCCCACAGCTTCACATAAGCCTTATAGGTAGTCAAAAGTAAGGATTTTCAAAGTGTTTTCAGGCAATCCTTAGAGCTTCATGTGCTTCTCATGTTCCAGTCCCATCATGGGACTCTGAGTGGGCACGAATCTGGATCTCAGCCCTATTTTACTCAAAATAGATTCTTTTTGATACATTTCATAAATAATTTGGCTCTTTGGAGACTTTATCTGAAAAAAGAAGCATTTTTCTTCTTAAAAAGAAATTCAAATTCTCAAATTCACCAGTTTAAAAATGAATATATTAGCCTCATTCTCTCCCTATGAAGTGTCATAAACATGTCAAATACAGCCTTAGAGGAAGTAGAATGAGTGTTCCATACCTATCTTTAGGGTAGTCACACAATAGCACAAGTCATCTGTATTTCAAAGTCAGAACTCTCTACCACAAATAAACATATATATATATATATATATATATATATATATATATATATATATATATTTAAACCTAATGGAATACCAAAAGCTAAATCCCATTCATTTATAAAGTATAACTTTATTATTATCATCACCAGGTTCTTTTCCACCAAGACACATAAAATATCCTGAGCAAGAAAAATTTTGCATATTTGTGTAAAACACTAGAGAAGTTCCTTGAAGTAGCAAATTGGCTCTTAAAGACACCATCTTTTTTAAGTGAAAAACACTGGCCAATAAATTCATCACAGGAAAAATCCTCCAGCTCTGAAAATACAGTCTAAGTATTTTATTCTCCATTCTCAGATAAAAATCTCTGTCTTTGAATTTATTTCCTAATGATGTTTAGAGCTTGGAATACAAAAATAACTCACACTATGTGAGTTCCTGACAAATAACTGTTAAGCAGAAGAGCTTTATAAATTTCAAACAAATGCCTTACAGAGACCATTTCAGATACTACATATTTACCTAAAAATAAACAAGCCGTGTTCTCATGGTCTATCTTAAGATAATACTATTTACAGAGTTCTAGAAAACTTTAAATCTAAATCTAAAAAATGCATTATCTTCTATTAGTGTATCTTCAAACACATACATAGATTTATAATTTCATTTAAGTTTGTCTTCATTTAGATTAACAACACCAGAATTTAAAATTCACATATTCAGAGAGAGCACTCATTGTTACCCAAACTAAAAAGAAAGTATCTTGATTTTGGAATGATTCATTAAAAACAGAGTGGTTATTTGATGTATCAAATAAAATGCAAGAATTTTCCAAATTTTAAAATTCTGTTGCCAAGTATACTTAGGTATATTTGAACATGACAGGCAGTGTGTTTTCATTTGGGGGGTTGAAAAAAAAGAGTGAAAATAAACATTAAGTTCTCCAAACAACTTCAGGCCTAGATGGTGTCAGTAGTGAGGTAAGAGGGAAAGGAGACACTCATAATGGACATGGGGTATGACCCCCAACTCCTGGTCACCTTCTGTCCACCTGCTAGTTTATTTTGTTGGGAGCCCTCCCTGGGTACCAACATCAATGTGGCTAGCTGAAATGGACACTGAGTGTGTGCTATATTAAACTGGGCTGGCCTTTTCCTTTCTTGTTTCTGTGCCCTGCTTCATTTTTCTTACATTCCAGTATTTGGGCTTCATTATGGGCCAGGTGGTCTTTAATGAAGACTCATTGTCCACTGTAACAGCTGCTTATTCTTAATTCCTCTAGTACTATCCACTGTCCCATTTATTTGGTATTTGTACATGGTCTGTATTGCTAATATTTTAAAAAACTATTTTAGTTTAGGGTAATCATTAACAGTCAAGGCTTTACATACAATACATTATTCTTGACTACAGGTACAATGTTGTACAGTAGATCTCTAGAGCTTATTTATTGTGCTGCAGTTCAGTTCAGTTCAGTCACTCAGTTTTGTCTCACTTTTTGCAACCCCATGGACTGCAACAAGCCAGACCTCCCTGTCCGTCACCAATTCGTGGAGCTTACTCAAACTCATGACCATTGAGTTGGTGATGCCATCCAACCATCTCATCCTCTGTCATCCCCTTCTCCTCCCACCTTCAATCTTCCCCAGCATCAGGGTCTTTTTCAGCGAGTCAGTTCTTTGCATCAGGTGACCAAAGTATTGGAGTTTCAGCTTCAATATCAACCCTCCAAAGAATATTCAGGACTGATTTCCTTTAGGATTGACTGGTTGAATCTCCTTGCAGTCCAAGGGACTCTCAAGAGTCTTTTCCAATACCACAGTTCAAAAGCATCAATTCTTTGGTGCTCAGCTTTCTTTATGGTCCAACTCTCACATCCATACATGACTATTGGAAAAACCATAGTTTTGACTAGACAAACCTTTGTTGGCAAAGTAATTTCTCTGCTTCTTAATGTGCTGTCCAGGTTGGTCATAGCTTTTCTTCTAAGGAGCAAGTGTCTTTTCATTTCATGGCTGCAGTTACCATCTGCAGTGATTTTGGAGCCCCCAAAAATAAAGTCAGCCACTGTTACCATTCTTTCCCGATCTATTTTCCATGAACTGATGGGACCAAATGCCATGATCTTCGTTTTCTGAATGTTGAGCTTTAGCCAACATTTTCACTCTCCTCTTTCACTTTCATCAAGAGGCTCTTTAGTTCTTCTTCACTTTCTGCCATAAGGGTGGTGTCATCTGCATATCTGAGGTTATTGATATTTCTCCTGGAAATCTTGATTCCAGCTTGTGCTTCACCCAGCCCAGCATTTCTCATGACATACTCTGCATAGAAGTTAAATAAGCAGGGTGTAGCCTTGACATACTCCTTTCCCTATTTGGAACCAGTCTGTTGTTCCATGTCCAGTTCTAACTGCTGCTTCTTGACCTGCATACAGATTTCTCAGAAGGCAGTAAAGTGGTCTGGTATTCCCATTTATTGAAGAATTTTCCACAGTTTGTTGTGATCCACACTGTCAAAGGGTTTGGTATAGTCAATAAAGAAGTAGATGTTTTTCTGGAACTCTCTTGCTTTTTCTAGGATCCAACGGATGTTGGCAATTTGATCTCTGGTTCCTCTGCCTTTTCTAAATCCAGCTTGAACATATGGAAGTTCTTGGTTCACATACTGTTGAAGCCTGGCTTGGAGAATTTTGAGCATTTCTTTGCTAGCGTGTGAGATGAGTGCAATTGTGCGGTAGTTTGAATATTCAGTTATTCAGTTATTGTGCTTAACTAAAGCTTTATGCTGCTCATTTTTAACTTGTTTACCCTTCCCCGCACAGCCCCTGGTTATCACTATTCCATGCTTCGATTCTGTGAATATGACTCCTTTAGATACTTCATGTAAGTGTAAGACTACTTGTCTTTCTATGACTGACTTATTTCATTTAGCATGATACCCTCAAGGTCCATATGTTGTTGCATATTGTATAATTTCTTTCTTTTTGCATGAGTCTAACAAACTTTATGATACTGAAAATGATTTGGGACCAGATAGAGGAGGTGACAGCACAGCATTGTGAAGGCACTAAACGGTTTACTTTGAGATAGTTAATTTTATGTGATATGAATTTCACCTCATGGAAAATAATCAATTTTTGTGAAAAAAAAAAAAAAAAGAAAAAACCCTCATAGCATTGCAAAACTTGAATGTGTGAATTTTACTACATGTAAATTATATCTGGATAAATAAGACTTAAAGAGTAAAGGCTTTGGAATCACTTGACCCTGGGTTCAAAGCCTGACTCTGCCACATATTAGCAATCTGTGAGTTTAGGCAAATCACTTATACTCCCTGCTGTTGAATTCCTTCATGGGTAAAATTGTAATAGTAATAGTGTCGAGGCTGTGTGAGCTATGGTGGAATTAAAATGGCATCACTGTATTTGACCAGAACTACAAGCCCAAATCCACTCTTAATGAAGTCACCTTTGCCTACAAAGTCCTTGAAACTAGCACAAAGCCAGCTGGTATGCTGAGTCCAGACTCCAGAGGAGAACCTGGGGACTTAAGCTGGGAAAATATGGGGTTTTTTTCCTTTTTGATCTCAAACAAGGCAGGTCAAGCCTCTTCCATTTATATCTACTTGAAAATGTAAATTTCATTTCAATTAAACAATTCAATGGTGAAAACATATAAATAATAAAACTATACCTTCTAGTGACAATACAAAAGGAATGAGAAAGATAAGACCATCGATCCCAAAGCTTAGAATAGAGCCAGCTCAGACCCTGTCAAAGGCCTGGTACTGAGTTAGAGTGGGCAGAGAGGAAGCTGTTCTAGTTTGGGGGCTGTGTGCAGATTCTCACGCATTAGGACTGAGGTCCAGCAGGTAACCTGAAATTGGGTCCAGATTTGGACCCTTCTTTGTGGAGATGGCATAACTTAACCTTAACAGCAACTGAGACTTAGGGAATGACTGAAGAGAGGATTGAGAAAGGAGCAGAGAGGAATCTTGCATGCCTTTCCTTAGAAGTCAGCAAATCTTTTCCTTACTGGTTCATTATAGATATTCAATGGCATGATGCAGGGAAAGTACAGATAACAACGCCGAAAATAGACCTAGCTATGATAAGTAGGAGACGGCAGAAGTATTTGTTGAATCGACTTTATCATTTTCTCAAATTGTCTATCCTGCTTTCTTTTCTTTGTCTTCACTGCAGGAGATTGAGTTTTGGGCTGCACCATGACTTTGTTGGAGATGACTGCATTTTAACCTCTTTAGAAGCATTTCCCATAGAGCTTCGTGCAATCAGGACATAAAGGTAAAATGATCTGTATCATTGCTTTGAAAAGCTCAGGACCATTCTAATTGCTTAGCAGGAGAGAGAGACTGTGCAGAGGGCTGGAGCACTAAGATGAGCTGTTATGAAAAGGGTTACATGTATCTTAGCTCTGTTGGCTCTTTGAAAATCAAAACGTCTGACAATACACCCTGGGGAAGCAGCTGTGCCTGTTCTTTTCAGGCAGATGAGCTTAATACTTGCTATAGCAGTGATTTCAGACACACTGCCTTTCTGGAAATGAGATTGTATTTAAAAGAACAAGCTCTTGTTATCTATTTCTTTCCTTCCAATGAATAGTGAGAAAAGATGGTGTTTCTGAAAGGAGATTTTGATGTTTACCGTCATTTAACATGTTTGGAAATGTAGGACTAACCCACAGATACTGCTCATTTTCCTCCTAAGTACTATGCCTGCAGTTCTGGAAGATGTCAACTTAAATCTGAATCTCCCTACAATAGAGATTTTCCTCAGGCATGAAGCTCTGAAAGCATCAGTGACAATCAACAATTCCATTCCTGATGCTCTTTTCCTATAAAACTTAACTTCTTGCTCAGTAAGTAGCATAAATGTAAACACTTTTATTAGACATTTCTCATGACCTTTAAGGATGCTTAAAATAAGAAGTTGTTTAGAGAAAGACTGAACGAAGCACAAAATGCAACTGTAAACTGATACCTTAGATACTAAGTCTGCTTATTATCAGTCAAAAATCAACTCTTAACTTTAGTTTTCCTTCTCTTTTGAGTGAAACTTTGACTTACTCTCATTACAGGTTTTGGGAAAATGCATGCCTGACCAGTTAGTCACTTGTAGTTTGTGTTTGAGAAGTCCTATCACACTTATTTCAGCTTCTCACTTAATGGAAAGTCATTAGTGTCAGAGCTTCTTACTGGTTTTCATGATAACTTAATTAGCCTGCTTCGCTATGCAAGAGGAATTAATTTTATATTTTCTTTCAGTCTTTATGTTCTCTATTTCTTGATTTTTCTAAAAAAAAATACACCATTTATTTTTTGACCTATGTAAATAAAGTCTGTCTTAAATTCTATGACAATTCCTTGCCAATAGGAAAAAAGGTAACTTATCAACCAATGCGGTATTAATACCAGGGCCTACTCTACTCGTCTTCATCAATATTCAACTACCATTCTATGACTTCTAGACCAAGGCCTACAGTGGAACCCTCTTCCCAAATATTTTTAATACCTTTATAAAGTACTTCTTTTTTAAAAAAAAAATGTTTATTTCAAGTATGAAAAGTAATAAAAATATGGAACGCTTCACGAATTTGCGTGTCATCCCCGCGCATGGGCCATGCTAATCTTCTCTGTATCGTTCCAATTTTAGTATATGTGCTGCCGAAGCGAGCAACATAAAATACTTCTTAAAAATAATCCATGCTATTTTTGACTGTTGTGGAGAAACACTGAGCATGTTGAAAAAAACAGGAAATGGATTTTGGGAAAGGGAACCCAGTAAACAGATTCAGTGTTCTGTGTTGTCATTCCTACAAAATACTAGCTTAAACTGCCCTTGAACAGTGCCTATGAATGCACCACTCTTTCCTTATTTTTTATTTCCTTCCAGCTTCTGAAAAGGGCTTCCCTGGTGGCACAGTGGTAAAGAATTCACTTGCCAATGTAGGAGACATGGGTTCAGCCCTTGGGTTAGAAAGATCCCCTGGAGAAGGAAATGACAACCTACTCCAGTATTCTTGCCTGGGAAATTCCATGGACAGAGCAGCCAGATGGGCTACAGTTCATGGGACCGCAAAAGAATCAGACACGACTTTAGCGACTAAAAACAAAAACAAACTTCTGAAATTTGTAAAGATTCACTAATCTCTGAGGAAATATAGGGGCCAGTGTAATGCTGTGGACATTCAAGAAAGGGGAAGTTCTATATCAGAGAATTGTCTTTATTTCATGCCTTAAAAATAAATAGATAAACCTAAAAATCTTTGGCCAAAATTACTACACATCAGTTCGGTTCAGTAGCGCAGTTGTGTCCGACTCTTTGTGACCCCATGGACTGCCACACGCTAGGCTTCCCTGTCCATCACCAACTCCCGGAGCTTGCTCAAACTCATGTCCATCGAGTCGGTGATGCCATCCAATCATCTCATCCTCTGTTGTCCCCTTCTCCACCTGCCTTTAATCCTTCCCAGCATCAAGGTCTTTTCCAATGAGTCAGTTCTTCTCATCAGTTGGCCAAAGAATTGGAGTTCCAGCTTCAGTAACTTCAAATGAAGATTCGGTGTTGATTTCTTTTCAGATTGACTGGTTTGAACTCTTCGCAGTCCAAGGAACTCTCAAGAGTCTTCTCCAACACTACAGTTCAAAAGCATCAATTCTTCGGCACTCAGCTTTAATTACACTTTCAATTACACTTAAATTGTTTAAGATGGTTTTGACATCTGATGTAATTTTTGTGTGTCTTATTTTGATACACATCAGTCTTGTGTAGATATTAAAAAGATGTTTTACATGTGCCTATAGTTTATGAACTGAGCAAATGACTATAATAATCCAAATCTTTAAGTAAGTAACCCTTAAGAAGACTCTCTGTCTTAACATATAGCAAAGATATTTTCTTCAAATTTGAACAGAATCATGTTCTTTAAATTGTTGGTACCAAGAAATTGAATGGCTTATATAAAGAGTTCAAGGTTATGTAATTTTTTTTAACTGTTGCATAGCCACTTGTTGAAATATATTAGCTACTCAAAGATTCATGATAAAAGAGCAGTGCATCAGCAAAGGAGAGAGAGAGAGTGAAGTGGCAAGATGATGCAGAGAGACAATGAGAGGGAGTGAACATCATTTTTCAGTATCTTCTATGGTGTGTCTTGGTATGACTGAATATCCTTGTTTAGCTAAAACTGTTGAGCTAAACAGTTCCAGAGGAAACATTCTGCTTTGGTTATAATCAGATTATGTTTTTTTAGGGAACAGAACAAAGTGGTTTTTTACCCTGGAGATAGATAAATCTAGTTTTAGTCTGATAGGCTGTTTCATCTCTTACACCTAAGTTTCTTCTGTATAAGATTAGGATCAGTTTCTACTTCATAATTTTTATAGGATTAAATGAAATGTCATATTAGAAAGGTTTAGTATGGATCTCAGCACTTATTTTACTCATATATTTTTGTTGTGGTGTTGTTTAGTCTCTCAATTGTGTCTGACTCTTTGTGATCCCATGGACTCTTGCCCTACAGGCTCCTCCATCCATGAGATTTCCCAGGCAAGAATACTGGAGTGGGTTGCATTTCCTTCTCCAGGGGATCTTCCTAATACAGGGATCAAAACTGCATCTCCTGCCTTGGAAGACAAGATTCTTTACCACTAAACCATCAGGGAAGCCCATTTTTTATGTATTATAATTAAGTAACTACTATTTAAAAAAAGGCCATAAGTCTTAATGGCTAATCAGATCTCTGTATTAATGAATAGTCCAGGCAGAATAATCACTAAGAATAAAATATATATATATATATACCAGAATAATTAACCATGGGAATATCAATATAGGTGCAGATGATACATACAATGCAAAGAGGAAAAGTGAGAATAAAGATGCATGACTTCTGGATGGCAAAGTGAAGAACTTCACAGACCCTCTCCACAATGAAACAATACAATTGGTGAATATTATTTACAAAAGCAATTAACAATTTCTAGAAATTACTCTAAAAGCATATGGTAAATGAAGAAACATTTATTTGAAAAAATCTACTAAATTTTGGTAAGTAAAGCAAGAATCTGTGGCATGTGAGTCATGACCCACTCCTGCTGTCCCATCTAAAAGCCCTATTGGGACCTAGAACACAACTCACAGACAGTCATCAAAGATTATTGCTGATTTAGTTGGATTAGACTTAAAAGCATTATTTCAAAGGATAGAGTAATCATCTGGAAATTAATGGAGGCTAACAGCTGGGTGTGATACCAAAGAGGCAGACAGCATAACAAGGATATCAGGGAGATAGACAGCAAAAAAGAAACCAGTTAAAGCCACTGTCAGCCCAGGATGACTGTCTGCATGCCTAAGGCTTTGCCACTTGAAAACTTATGGGGTGCAGCTTAAGCATTACTTAGAGGGAAATTTATAGTGGCAAATGCCCACATCTAAAAAAGAAGAAATCTCAATTCATTAACACAACATTCCATGTTAAGAAACTGTTAAAAGAAAGCTAAACTTAAAATATGCACAATAAGTGAAATAATAAAAATTAAAGTGGATATAAATGAAACAGAGAATACAAAAACAACAGAAAAATCAGTAAAACCAAAAGTTGCTTTTTTGAAAAAGGGAAAGAAAATTGAAAAACTGAGCTAAAATAAGAAAAAAAAATAAATAAGGCTTCAGTTACTAAACTTTTGAATGTAAGAGAGACATCACTACTGGCCTTGCACAAATAAAAAGAATTATAAGGTAATAATTATATCTCAACAAATAAGATATCTTAGAAATGGACAAATCTCTAGAAAGACACAAGAGAGTGTGACTTTTGCAAAAGTGGAGACATATGAGTCAGTGTAAGAACGGGCCCCAAAACAGTTATATTTATGGTTATTTGACCTTTTGACAAGGGTGTGAAGAAACATAAATGGAGGAAGAAAAGTCTTTTTAGCAGTTGTTACTGGAACAACTGGATTTACTGGATATCTACATGAAAAAGAATGAAGCTGAACTGTTTTCTTACTCCATCTACAAAACTTAACTCAAAATGGATCATGGAACTAAATGCAAGATTTAAATTATAAAACTCTTAAAAGATAGTATAGAAATAAATATTTATGAGTTAGACAAAGCATTCTTGGATATACTATCAAAAGCATATAACAAAAGAAATGATAGGCAAATGACATAAAAAATTTTTAAGTTCTACAAAGGACACCATTAAGAAATTGAAAAAAATAACAGAATAGGAGAAAATATTTGCAAATTTCATGTCTGATAAAGACTTGTATACAGAATGCATGAACTCATCATAATCAAAAGAGAGCTAACCTATTAAGACAGTGATATGAGCAATAAGTACATGAAAAAAAAGCTCAAGATCATTAGCCATCAGGGAAATGCAAATTGTAACTCCAGTGAGATACTGTTTCACAACTAGGATGACTTTAAGCAAAATGACAACTGATTACAAGTGTTGACAAGGTTGTGGAAAAATTGGAAACTTCATACATTGATGGTGAGAATGTGAATCACCACAGCCTCTTTTATCTGACAATTCTTTTAGTAGGTTAAAAATAAAGTCAACATATGGTCCATCATATATTGGCAGAGGATGTTCTGCCATATGAAGGACCTTCACCATATGAGGGTGTTCCCTGTCCATTATCTCCCAGAGTTTGCTGAAACTCATGTCCATTGAGTCAGTGATGCCATCTAACCATCTCATACCACCATTCCTACGTATATATCCATGAAAAATAACTTCCATCTATATAAAAACTTGTATGTGAATGTTTGTACCAGCATTGATCATAACAGCAAAAAAGTAGAAACAACATAAGTGACCACTGATGGATAAATGGATAGACCAAATTTGGAACATCCACACAATGAAATGTCACACAATGATAAAAAGAATAAAGTACTGATACATGTGACCACCATGGATGGACTTTGAAAACATGGTTGTTTCTCAGTCGCTAAGCTGTGTTCGACTCTTTGTGACTCCATGGACTGCAGCGCACCAGGCTTCCCTGCCCTTCATTATCTCCCAGAGTTTGCTCAAACTCATGTCCACTGCTATTAGATGCTATTTAACCATCTCATCCTCTGCAGCCCCCTTCTCCTCTTGCCCTCAATCCTTCCCAGCACCAGTGTCTTTGAAAGAGGAGAGTGAAAAAGCTGGCTTAAAACTCAACATTTAAAAACTAAGATCATGGCACCCAGTCCCATCAGTTCATGGAAAATAGATGCGGAAAAAGTGAAAACGGTGACTCTTGAAAACATTAAGCTAAATGAAAGCAGCCAGAAAAAAAGATCAAATATCATATTTGTTCCATATTCTTGGGCTTCCCTTATGGCTCAGCTGGTAAAGGATCTGCCTGCAATGCGGGAGACCTGGGTTCGATCCCAGGGTTGGGAAGATCCCCTGGAGAAGGGAAAGGCTACCCACTCCAGTTTTCTGACCTGGAGAATTCCATGGACTATATAGTCCATGGGGTCGCAAAGAGTCAGACACAATGGAACGACTTTCACTTTCCCTTCCATTCATAGGAAATTTCCAGAATAGACACATCTATAGACATGGTAAATAGATTACTGTTTGTTAAAGGCTGTGGATGGAGAGTGAGGACCATGGGATGGGAAATGACTTATTAAGTTTACAGGGGATTTTTTTGGTACTGATAAAAATGTACTAAGATTTGATCATGGTGATGGTTGCAGAACCCATTAACTATGCTTCAAACCACTGAATTGTAGACCCTTATGGTGAATTGTCAACAAAGGTCCATCTGGTCAAGGCTATGGTATTTCCAGTGGTCATGTATGGATGTGAGAGTTGGGCTGTGAAGAAAGCTGAGTGCCGAAAAATTGATGCTTTTGAACTGTGGTGTTGGAGAAGACTCTCGAGAGACCCTTGGACTCCAAGGAGATCCAACCAGTCCATCCTAAAGGAGATCAGTCCTGGGTGTTCATTAGAAGGACTGATGCTGAAGCTGAAACTCCAGTACTTTGGCCACCTCATGCGAAGAGTTGACTCATTGGAAAAGACCCTGATGCTGGGAGGGATTGGGGGCAGGAGGAGAAGGGGACGACAGAGGGTGAGATGGCTGGATGGCATCACCGATGGGCATGAGTTTGAGTAAACTCTGGGAGTTGGTGATGGACAGGGAGGCCTGGTGTGCTGCGATTCATGGGGTCGCAAAGAGTCGGACACGACTGAGCGACTGAACTGAACTGAACTGAACTGATGGTGAATTGTGTGACAAGTAAATTGTAGCTCATTTAAACCATTTTAAAAGAAATGAGAAAGAAATTGACACAGTTCTGCATCAATGGTCCGAAGAGGAAGAGAAAGAGAAAATGGAAGAGAAAAGGCAAAAGTGAGCAAGTTGGTGTGCAGCAAACTATTGGTGGTTTTTGACAGGAGAGAAATAATCTCTGGTACAAAGTCAAAAATCTTGAAAAGTTCCTCTGAAAAGGCATAACAATTTTCCTACGTAAGTATAAAAATTCTGGTGAGGAAAGCATTTCAAAGTGGATAGAAAAAAACCTAACACACTAATTTACTCTAGTTAGAAACCTATTATTTTAATTGTTCTATAATCATAGTTCTTATTTTTTCATGTTACCAATAAATCCAGAAAATATTCTTTTTTGTTTACTAAGTATGTCCTTTGATTTAAATTTGCTTTCATTTGTCATGATTTTTATTCATGATCCTTTTGCAAGTTCTGAATATATTTGCTTATTTATACTCACATCACTAGCAATAAGAATAATAATATACTATAATCAAAAGTTTTTGTTATTAAATCAGCCTCTAATTTTCTTTAGAAGTCTATCTATTCTTGCTTTTAATAGAGTGATAATGTCTCCCTTTTAATTTCACACCATATCTCATATCCAACTGTCACAATTTGAACATTATCTATTCATGGACTTTACTATTAAAATTTTAAAATCACAATCCTTGAAAGTCACCCTAGAAATTAGCTTGACCACTTCTTTATGTTTATCCTGGTTTTTACCTCCTATCTCATTTCCACAGATAAAAATTCTTTGTTATATCTTTTATTTGCTCTGATAGCTCACAATTTTAAATGATTCAAAGCAACATTCCATTTTCAAGAGCAGTGGAGAGCAGCTATCTTCTTTTAATATTCTTTTATATATGTAGGTGTGTTTACTGTCATCTTTCAGATCCCTGCTTACTATAACCCTGAGTTTATTTTATTTGTCAGTTAAAAAGACAAAATAGAACAAACAAAAATTGGTAAAAATCTTTACTTAAATGTGTAGTATGAAATAGGTAACATTTAATGCAATATTGTATTAAAAATAATAGCATTTGCTATTCAAAGCAACTTATTTGTTCTCCATCATTTAATATTTTACATTACTTTGAGGAAGTTCTACTATTATCTCCATTTTACAACTGAGGAAACTGAGGGACAAAGTTATTATTTTCTCAGCACCAACTAAGATACTTGTGATTATTTTAGCATTTAAAAATAGAAAAGGTAGATGAATACAGAAAACCAAAAACACTCCAAATAATTGAAAGATAGATCAAATAGCTGTTATTTTTGTAGCAAAAACAATCTAGTGAATCCTCATTTATGCATCATTCATCTTTAACAGCCATCAACTTTCCACCTAACCTTGCTTCATTTATAACATTTACTCAAACCTCTTAAGCTGTAAATATTAAATATCTTGATGCAAATCTCAGAATTCATTGATATCTTATAATTTTTGCATAAATATTTATTATGCATCTCACAAAGACAGACCTCCTTTTAACATAATCACAATACTAACAATACTCAAACAATACTCCTGTAATATCCTAAAATGTATAAGTAGTGTTCACAATTCCCTGATAAATCAGTTTTTGACAGTTTGAATTAAAATCCAAATGAGGTTCATATACTGTAACTAGTTAATGTGTCTCAATCTATAGATTTCTCGTTAATATGTAGTTTACTGTTACTTTGCAATCTGTTTGTTCAAGTAACCACTCACTCCCTTTGACCAGGGAGCTTCTCCTCCAATCTGTATTTTGAAGAGGACATCACAGTCATGTATTTCAACAGATCTCTTTCACCAACACTTTTTGAACTTTCTGTAGTTAATTCTAGAGCCCTGATCACATTATGGTTTTAAGCTTTAGCAAAAGTATTTCATGGGTGGTGTGGATTTCTTAATTGGAAAACCATGTCTGTCTAGAAAATTGAGACTGCAGAGAAAAATCTACTACCCATATTGTTTAGTTAAGATCAAACATAAGAGTGAATAGAGAAGAAAATTTTGCCTGAAATTTAACATGCAAAACAGATTCTAGAATATGGACAGACTTAAACAGACTTAAAAATACAGAAATAAAAGTATTTCCCAGAAGCTCAGTCAGAGTTTACTGGGCCAATCAACATGGATGAAGCACTTTCCAAGCCTTAATTTGAAATCTTTCAAACTGACTCACAAGTTACAAATAGGTAGGCTTTGTTCTTTGTTCTCTCATGGTTTGCGCTCTAACATTCACTACTAAAGGTAAGTCCAGCATCATTTGTCACACATTTCTCAGTGACTTTGTTTAATTTCTATAAAAGAAAGCATGAAATCAACTTTGAAAAGTAGTAAAGGGTACTGACAGTAAGAGCAATGGCAAGCTTTCCTGAGGAAAGAAGAGGCTAAAGAAATAGGATTTGTTAATAGTATCTAAAATGAGATTTTTTTTTTAACTTTTGAAAAATTTAAAACAAGGGAAGTCTATTGCTATTTAATTCTAATCCCAACTGTATAGAATGGATTGCAAGAGAAAAAACCATTAGTCATAAATTTTGTAATCTTCCTACCTAGGAGATATGCAGCTCCTATTTTTGGCCAAACTGACTCTTGTTAAATCTGAAATTAATGGATTTGTATGAAATAAGAGATCAGGGGATTGTATTAAAACATGATCCTGGGGGAAGAATACCCTTGCAGTATGAATTGCTTTTATATGTCATGGATATTTTTCCTCTCTTCTCATCCAAAATTCATATGGAGCCCTGGTAATGTCATCTCAGTCAGCATGTTGACAAAATAGAGATTTTTATGCTGGTTTGTATAGCAATTAACTATCTATTAGACTCTTCCTTCCATCACATTCTTTCATCTGTATTCTTTACATTGGAAGATGACTCTCAATCTTCATTCTGCCTTTCTATTCCTTTTAGGGATTTTTTTTTCCCCAATGGCATGGAGCTCTCTGGTATGTGAATCTGACTATGTAAAAGTAAAGTTCATGTTCAACTGTTTAGCTGAATCAGAGGAAAAAGGGGGTCTCGGCGTTAGAGCTATCCATGGTTTTGATGGAACGTAACCACTATGAAGTACAGTATTTTAGAACATGGTACTTTTTATTCAAAAGATATAAAGGTTGCTGGATATAGTAAAATTAATATAGTCTTTGAGATCTAGAGTTGAGGTTTATAGCTCAGATCCATAACATGAATTGGCATGTCTCTTACTCTTAATTTAAGAGTGTTTCCTCAAAAGTAAAAAATGAAAAAAACTTCATGTTTTTCTGGCAAAGTATTAATATCACATTAAATGTCTATAAAATTATGAATTAAAAATCACATTTATATATATATAACATATAGTATTCAATATATTATATATATATACACAGTCTTAACTTTTCATGGTATTGTAGAACCATAAAAATAACCATGCAAGCTGAAACCGGGAAAATGTTAATAATATATGGGTAAAACATAATTTTCTTTAAAAATTTTGTTGATATTAAAAACTGCTTTATTCTTGGTTATAAATGTATAGAAAAAATGAAAAAAATAACAAAATTAGTATTTCCTTATTATACTGTGATTTAAAATATTAGAAGAATTATGAATGAAAATTGAAATGCTTTATTCCTCTGTTAATAATAAACATTATCTATGTATACCTATGGCTAATTCATGTTGAGGTTTGACAGGAAACAGCAAAATTCTGTAAGGCAATTATCCTTCAATAAAAAATAAATTAAAAAAATAACAAACATAATCAAGAATAGATTTTTGGGGGGCTGCAGCATGAAGCATGGGGATCTTCGTTCCTGACCAGGGATGGAAGCCAGGCCTCTGAAGTGGAAGTGGAAGTGTGGAGTTCTAGACACTGGCTGTTGTTCAGTTGCTCAGTCATGTCTGACTCTTTGCAACCCATGGACTGTAGCACACCAGGTCTCCCTGTCCCTCACCATCTCCCAAAGTTTGCCCAAGTTCATGTCCATTGCATTGGTGATGCCATTAAGCCATCTCATTCTCTGACACCCTCTTGTCCTTCTGTGCTCAATCTTTCCCAGCATCCGGGACTTTTCCAATGAGTCAGCTATTTGCATCACATGATCAAAGTACTGAAGCTTCAGCTGCAGCATCAGTTCTTCCAGTGAGCATTCAGGGTTGATTTCCCTTAAGATTGACTAGTGTGATCTCCTTGCAATCCAAGGGACTCTCAGGAGTCTTCTCCAGCACCACAGTTCAAAGACATCCATTCTTTGGCACTCTGCCTTCTTTATAGTCCAGCTCTCACAACTGTACATGACCAGTGGGAACACCATATCCTTGACCTGCCAGACCTTTTCAGGCAGATTAATATCTCTGCTTTTCAACACACTGTCTAAGTTTGTCATAGCTTTCCTGCCAAGAAGTAATTATCTTCTGATTTGATG
The DNA here is from genome assembly GCF_023699985.2 of Odocoileus virginianus. Taxonomy (NCBI): domain Eukaryota; kingdom Metazoa; phylum Chordata; class Mammalia; order Artiodactyla; family Cervidae; genus Odocoileus; species Odocoileus virginianus. Next base: position 18,023,408 of record NC_069674.1, read on the forward strand.
GCTGTAGTCACCACCTGCAGAGACTTCAGAGCCCAAGAAGAAGAAATCTGTCATTACTTCCACCTTTCCCCCTTCTATTTGCCATGAAGTAACGGGGTCAGATGCCATGATCTTAGGTTTTTTAATATTTAGTTTTAAGTTGGCTCTTTTACTCTCCTCCTTCACCCTCAAGAGGCTCTTTCTGACATTAGAGTGGTATCATCCATGTATCTGGGGTTGTTCATGTTTCTCCCACCTATCTTGATTCCAGCTTGTAATTCACCGAACCCGGCATTTCTCATGATGTGCTCAGCATATAGGTTAAACAAACAGGATGACAGTAGACATAGGCCTGTCACACTGCTTTCTCAATCCTGAACCCATCAGTTGTTCCACACAGGAATCTAACTGTTGCTTCTTGACCCGCATACAGGTTTCTCAGGAGACAGGTAAGATGGTCCAGTATTCCCATCTCTTTAAGAGCTTTCCACAGTTTGTTATGATCCACTCAGTCAAAAGCTTTAGCACAGTCAATGAAAAAGAGGTTGATGTTTTTCTGGAATTCCCTTGTTTTCTCTCTGATCCAGCGGATGTTGGCAATTTGATCTCTGGTTCCTCTGTCTTTTCTAAACCCAGCTTGGATGTCTGGAAGTTCTTGGATCATATAATATTGAAGCCTAGCATGCAAGATTTTAAGCATGACCTTACTAGTGTGGGAAATGAGTGCAATTGTTCCATGGTTTGAACATTCTTTAGTACTACCCTTCTTGGGAATTGAGATAAGAATTGACCTTTTCCAGTCCTGTGACCACTGCTAGGTCTTTTGGATTTACTGACATATTGAGTGCAGCACTTTGATCACCAGATAATTCCCTATCAAGGAATAGTGCTTGAACAGTGTTTGCTTTTTTGTGTAACATTTGACTCAGAGTGAGTATCTTTTCAGGACTTGGGTGAATAGTCATTTTCCTTTTTTAGTTTGGATTAACTTCCAAAATTTTATTCTTCACATTTTCAATGTCATGTAATATCTTAGAGTCCCTTCAATGTGCAAGATGTGCCAATGTCACTTGCCAATGTCACATCCTTTTTTCATTACAACTACTTCTCAATTTTCTTCCGCCATTATTACTTTGTATTTCTAGGCTATTCTTTCATCTTGTTGACCAATTTCCTCTTTTGATTTTTGTAAAATGTCACATGGGTTTATCAATGGGAGAGAAAAAGGAAATGTAAGTAAAAACTTTCCTATGTGTAAACAGATGTGAAGTGACCAATTACCTATTGATTGTGAAAGAAATAACATAGTTGGTAGCTGATCATTTGTTTTGATTTGTTGATATGTGGACTGAAAAGCTAGTGGTGAGGTTTGCATTTTACACATTACTCACAGAAAATAAACTGTGGTACTAAAATTTGAACTGTGTTGTTGGAGGGCTAATATGTTTTAATTAAACCATGGTAACAAAAATGCATGTATGTCAAATCATGCAAAGTGAGTGCTGTCTGTATATGATAAAGATAGTTTATTCAGTTTCTTTTGAGGTGTTATTTATTACACATAACTTTATTAACTTGGACTTAAGAATTAATTTGCCTTCACAGACCAGATTGATACCAATAAAAGTACCAGTTATACTGATACAACAGAAAGTTCTGTTTTTCCATGTTGGCTCTTATCTCTTTACAGATTTTGTGTTAGCTTTTTGCTCTGTTGACTTAATATCTCTGATGGATCAAGAAAATCCTTTGAATTGCTATTTGTTCAGCTTTTTTTCTTGTTGTAAGGATGGAGCAGACTGCTTTCAAGTTTTCTTCTTCTCTGAGTAAAAATGAGATACCTATATAGGACTCGAAGCAGTACGCCATAGAGTCTCCTTGGACAGAAAGAGGGGACACTGAGCACATTACAGGGTATTGACTCTTGAAGCATGGTTTTTAATTGGGTAATACTGGGCAAAACATCAGTATCTATGGACAAATAAACTGTAATAAAGTCTATACAACAATGAACTGAATAAAATAAATTTATACACATATAAAATTAAAAGACCTAAGAAATGTGTCTTTAGATGAACAGGATACAGAAAAATACTGAAGGAAGCATTTGCAATATGCATTGAGATAAATGTACATATAAAGCAACATTAGATACCTATTTTTTTTCACATAGATATCTATATAGTAGTAAAAATAGTAAGGACTTAGAGGTTAAGTGTAACTTATTTATAAATTTTGTAAAATTAATTTGCAAAATTTCATGTATCTTTTGACTGAATTAATTTCCAAGAAATGTGACACCAAGGAGGAGATGACATTGACTTGCACTCTCCTGCCACATCCCAAATGCCTAGAGAATACATACTTTCCTTTTCCATTTTCTTGATTTGGCTTGGAAACCTTCATGTTCTCCCACCATTTTTTGTTTGTCTTTAACTAAATGTCAGTGGCACTTACTTCTTCCTAATATCCTGACAGGATCCCTATTAGCAAATGGTATTACCCACCACTTCGCAAACCAATGCATTTGCTCTTGCCAGTCCTTCTGCCCAGCACACAGTCCTTTCCATATCAACAACTGACTTCATTTTTTTTTTTGCCATATTTCTTATACTTGATCTTTAAAAAAATATTCTGCTTTATTCTCCCAGCAAGCGTGATACCTTACTCTTATAAAGCATCAATTATTTGTTTATACTCTCTACTTTGCTCCTTTGTTTGATATTGCATTTTCTACTTTCCTTATTTTATGAGCCCCCTTAAATAACACACTACAGAAAAGCCATCTATTTGGATGGCCCCTCCTTTCTCTGTTTCATCTTTTTAGGTGCTAATGAACTCTCTGTTCAGTGCTTTAATAATGGCCATTGGCTCTGTCATCCTTCTAGGGCTCTACTATTTGACACTGAATATTGAAAAGAAAATCTAAATTAAATGAACTGAACTCTGGATTATGGTTTATCATGATGTCACACTATACTAAGAGTTAAAATGATCCAAATTTTTAATTTTAAATGGTGGTAGGACTACTACATTTTATGAAAAAATATTTACTCATCGAAATAATACATATAGTAGTTACACTACATTACATTTTATATCAAGATCATGAGGTTTGTTTTTCATTTTTATTTGAGAAAATTTCATTTGCTATAGTTCATTTGTATGACATTGTCAGCTTAGAATGGATTAGAAGTAATACACATGATAAAATATTGGAACCATTTCCCTCTTGGTTTCTGTTTAATGTTGAAAATATGAAATAAGAGGCAGTTTCAACTTCTTTCCCTTACACTCACACATCCCAGGCTGTCAGTTTAGGCTCTGGTCCAAGGTATGCTGGAAATTCAAGCTGACTTGGGAGTCTTTGGACCACTGCAATGCTTTTTCTATCCAATTTACAGAAACATTCATGCCTAAGGCCCTTAGCCTGCAAAAGCTAATTTGGGATTGATGTGACAGGAACTCTAAGCTTTTGCTGGGAAAGTAAGAAATAAAACATGCAGTAGAAGCAGAGAATGAAAAAGATTAAAGCAGTACATACTGACTTTCCCTATACTACCTCCATTTTTATCTAATCTTTGCTTTTTCTTATATTTGGTTTTGGATTTAGTTTATCCATCCATAAATTTTTATTTTCTTTTTTTTTTCCATTTATTTTATTAGTTGGAGGCTAACTACATCATTGCAGTGGTTTTTGTCATACATTGAAATGAATTAGCCATGGATTTACATGTATTCCCCATCCCGGTCCCCCCTCCCACCTCCCTCTCCACCCGATCCCTCTGGGTCTTCCCAGTGCACCAGGCCCGAGCACTTGTCTCATGCACCCAACCTGGGCTGGTGATCTGTTTCACCCTAGATAATATACATGTTTTGATGCTGTTCTCTTGAAACATCCCACCCTCGCCTTCTCCCAGAGTCCACAAGTCTGTTCTATACATCTGAGTCTCTATATAAAGTTTCATTAAATATTTTTATAGTGATAATCAAATGAAAAATATTAATACATTGCAATGGCAATGTAACACAGTGACTAACCTTGGCTATTGAGTAAGAAACATAAATTCAAGGCAGTGGTCTGAGTTCAATTAGCTATGTGACCTCAGAAAAATTATTTAACAATCCTAGACTCAGGTTCTGCATTTATAAAATGGGAATTATAATAATACCCAATTCATAACATCACTGACTCAATGGACATGAGTTTGAGTAAGCTCTGGGAGATGGAAGGACAGGGAAGCCCAGCGTGCTGCAGTATATGGGGTTGCAGAGAGTTGGATATGACTGAGAATGAACAACAACAAAGTCATAATATTATTGTTATCTTTATGCTGAGAATAGGCCACCTCATTTCCCCTTCCTTCACTCAAAGAACCTTTCAATTCTCTCAGTTCTGCTCTATACCCCCAAAGAATTGTTCCCCAAGGGTTTAATTATATGGGATTCCTTTTCTTTTGTCTTTAACAAGAGTTAGTTGAGGAGGAACATAGCAGGATATCTAAGAATGGAAAGAGATAGAGCAGATACTTTCCCTTCTGCTATAGACTAAATATTTGTATCCTCCCAAAGTTTACATGTTAAAATTCTAATGCCCAATGTGACAGTTTTTGGAAGTGAAGTTTTGAGGGAAGTGACTGGTCATAAAGGTGTAGCCTTCATGAATGGCATTAGTGCCCTTATGAAAGATAAACAGATGATACCTCTATAAGGGCAGAATATGGAGAGGAACTAAAGAGCCTCTTGATGAGGGTGAAAGAGGAGAGTTAAAAGCTCGCTTAAAGTTCAACATTCAAAAAACTAAGATCATGGCATTCAGTCCCATTACTTAATGGCAAATAAAAGAGGAAAAGAGGAAACGGTGACAGGTTTTATTTTCTTGGGCTCCAAATTCTCTGTGGATGGTGACTGCAGCCATGAAATTAAAAGACACTTGCTCCTTGGAATGAAAGCTATGACAAACCTAGATAGCATATTAATAAACAGAGACACCACTTTGCTGACAAAGATTCATAGAGTCAAAGCTATATTTTTTCCAGTAGTCTTGTGTGGATGTGAGAGTTGGACCATAAAGAAGGCTGAGCACTGAAGATTTGATTCTTTCAAGATTCTGAAAGTTCCTTGGACTGCAAGGAGATTAAACCAGTCAATCCTAAAGGAAATCAGTCCTGAATACTCATTGGAAGGACTGATGCTGAAGCTGAAGCACCAATATTTTGGCTCTTCATCTAGTGTGAAGAGCTGACTCACTGGAAAAGACCCTGATGCTGGGAAAGATTGAGGGCAGGGTAAGGGCAGGACAGAGGATGAGATGGTTGGATGGCATCACCGACTCAAAGGACATGAGTTTGAGCAAACCCTGTCTGAAGGTCGGGGAAGCCTGGCATGCTGTAGTCCATAGGGTAGCCAAGATTCAGACACAGATTAGTGACTGAACCACCACAACAACAACCAAGGATGCCTGAAAAAGCTCCCTCACTTCTACCATGTGAAGCTTACAGCAAGAAGACAGCTACCTGTGAACCAAGAACGAGGTCCTCTCCAGATACCATTTTCGAGTGCCTCAATTTTGGATGTCAAGTTTCCAGAACTATTAAAAACTTTGTTATTAACAAGCCACCTGCTATATGGTATTCTCTTATAGTGGCCCCAACTAATAAAAACCCTCTCCTTAAATTGACAGTGTAGTCCAGTTTTCCAGCTCCTGTTGGAAGTTCTCCTCTCAACAGCTTCAGATCTCTGAACTGGTATCACTTTCTCTCTGTGTCCTTTTAAGTTTAGGGACAGTAATAGCTTTTGACTATTGATAAGACTCTAGACAGCTGAACATCATTCATTTGCTCCCTAATCCTCTCTTTAGTTTTGGAAATAAACTTTCCATCCCCAAACAGCATTTGTAAAAGCAAGACCAAATTAGTTTTGTTATTTGGGGTTTTGATAAATATAAACTACATAATTGTACGAATAATAAGCATATTATTTCTCATCCAACATTTAATTTTTATTAAAGATTCTTCTGTCACTCATAGTATATATATACATATATTCCATCTTTATGAATATTTTCTATTTTTGTTATTATTCTATTATGAAGCAGAAAACAAAATAGCACATAGATATTTAGGTACAGAAACATCATGGATTTCAAAAAGTCAGTAATTTTAAAATTATTTTCCATACCTTGATTTATTTGATTTAATTATTCTTATTAAGAATACGTGTTTTATAGAGGACAGTCTATGATCACACATACACATCACATGTGTACGATCACACATGCCTTGGGTCAAAATTAATAAGAATAATGATTTTTCCTGAATGATTTTACACTTGAAGCTCTCTCTCACTTTACAATAAGGCCAATATATCTCACAATATTTTTGACAGTCTTTTTCACGTTCATATTATGAGACACAACGCAGACCCATCTGGTAGCCCCAGGTGCATTTGACGCATATGAAACCATCCAGGGTCTCCTCCAGCTCTCCTAGTTTTACAGGCAAAGGCAGAATGAATGATTCCCCTAGCACCTAAAGAACTGTGAACTTTGCACTCCTATAGTCTCATGACTAAAAATGAAGGCAGAGAAAAAGAAGACTTGAAACTGTTTGAACTACAGGCTTTCACAGCAGCACTGCTGTTTTAGCAGATGCAAGTGCTTTATATTAACTGTGACAGGAATTGCAGGTCCTGAGCCAAAGGAGAAAATAAATGTTTACTATTCAACTGGAAAGCTAAAAATCAAAGGCAGGGAGTGGGAGGCAAACAGACATAAAATCATGGATGAAGGTAATGTTATGGAGCTCAGTTCAGTAAATTTGTGCATATCCACATTCATATAAATCAAAGGAACTTGACCACGCAGATGTACTGGATTTGTTCCTGTTGGGTGCCAGCATTTTATCTGTGCAAGTGGACAGAAACTAGCCTAAGTTTTATTAAAATTACTAGTTCTCCAACTGTATAGTCTGTTCCCTCAGTGCTTCCTGGTTTGAAATTCTTAGTTCCCTCAGAAGAGACTAGCACTACTCTGAAAACACTGCTACAATAAATAAAGGAATTCCTAGACTACTGAACACACAGCAATAATGTAGGGTATTCTTTGAAAAAGTAATGACTCTGCCATGTTTTTGGATCCTTGTAGAACAGTCTGAGCAGGGACCACTATAGCCCTAAATTAACAACCAAGTTAAACCCAGTGTTCCTAGAATTATTCAAAGAAAGGCATAGTGTTTGAACTGTTCCAATGAAATCAACAGAATTACAATAGGGACTAAATAAATCAACCAGGCCTCCATGATTCCTCTAGTTTTAGATAGCTTTTAAGAAACTTGAAGCTCCCAGAAACTTTGAGTGAACTAAACACCTAGGCTGCATGTGAAAAGACCTAAAGGTTGAACATGTACCCAAATGTTTTTCATACATGGCCAGGGAGAAGCTCTAAAAATAATTTTATGAAATATGCAGAGGCATGAAACACTATAGATCCATTAAGGAAATATGTAAATTAGGGTGGGTATACACTTGAAATAAACCAATATTCATAGAAATGAAAAGTGGAGTTATTAATAATTATACTGAGAAAACAGGTATAAGCCATGTCCATTTTGGATAAATCAGGATGTATGACCACCAAAATATAATTCAACATGGCTAAACTATGGAGTATAAAGGAGGAAGTCATGGAATTGAGAGGCGGTATGCAGGAACTGGCAAAACATGAAGGCTCTTGAGTGTCAAAGATTTTTGGACTTCATCTATAGATGATGAGAAACATTCTACATATCTACTAATTTGGCAGATTATATGCCTTATCAATATGTTCCTTTTTATAAATCTGAAAACCAAGTACAAATATACCTAATTCAGACTCAGTCTTCCAAGTTTTTCATGTTCCAGATATTTATCTACCTACTGAACACTACTTATGATACTTGGGTTAAAAGAGGAACACAAATGTTGAAACATAGTCATTGACTTCTGGGGAGAACAATTATTTATATAAACTAACTAGGCTTACTAAAATTCAAAATAAAATAAGTTAGATAAGAGAGTACACTCGGGGTCTCTGTTTTTTAACTTTGTTTTCTACAGAATATGCAATATATGAGTCTCAATAGAGGCTCAAAAACTGTTTAGTTGGACTATTTGAACTTTAATTATTTTCCTAAGTACAGGCATTCCCAGTAAAATGGATTACTACGGTAAGATGCCTCCATCATTTGTAACCCAACTGTTTGCAATCCATGACACTAAATAAAAGTCAGCATTGTTGTCACTGTTCAGTCACTAAGTCATGTTCAACTCTTTGCAACCCCATGGACCGCAGCACAGGGGCTTCCTTGTCCTTCACTATCTCCCAGAGTTTTCTTAAAATTATGTTCACTGAATCGGTGATGTTATCTAACTATCTCATCCTTCACTGCCCTCTTCATTTCTTGCCCTCAATCTTTCCCTGCATCAGAGTCTTTTCCAATGAGTTGGCTCTTCACATCAGGTGGCCAAAGTATTGGAGCTTCAACTTCAGCATCAGTTCTTCCAATGAATATTTAGGGTTGATTTCCTTCAGGATTGACTGATTTAATCTCCTTGCTGTCCAAAGGACTAAAAGTCTTCTCCAGCACCACAATTTGAAAGCAACAATTCTTCAGCACTCAGCCTTCTTTAGGATCCAACTCTCATATCTGTACATGACTACTAGAAAAACCACAGCTAGAAAAACCACTACTAGAAAAACCATTTAATTATATGGACCTTTGTTGACAAAGTGATAGCTCTGCTTTTTACACAGACAGTTAAATTAGAAATTTTATTAGCCCAGTTAATTTTATCAAAATGCATTTTTTTTTCATTTTTTATTTTCCCATGAAATCCAGCCTACAGGATCAGTTGTTTCCAAGTGTACAGGCATAATCCAGTTCCTAATGTATAGCAATGTTATCTGGGGGAGTTCTTATGAAAGCAATTTTCTGAGAAATATAATAGGGAACGAAGAAAGTGGAGGTGGCTGTCTTTAAACAGTGTGCAAGGTATTAGATTATTTAGCCTTCCTAGAACAACAAGATAAACATACATGTCATCTGAAATTATACCTGTCATAATATAATGAAATAGCACACATGGGGTTTTCCTCCAAACTATGATATTTTACTTCTTTATAAATACTGCCCTAATCTTTTGACTCAAAATATGAACTTTCAAATTTCAGAGCTTAGTTACATTGCTAGTTCCTGGAAAACAAAGTAATGGAAATGAGGAGGGAAAGTCACCATTATAAATTAAACAGCTATAGTATATCCCAAATATGACAGTTACGATATTTACATAAATTTGAATATATGGAAGCTTGAAGCATTGACTAAGAGTACAGCTATATGCTAGATCTATTTCAAGGTAGGTCTTAATGTCCTTCCATAATATAAAGTATTTTTTGATGCTTATAAAATATTTTATTATTATTAGAATTTGATGTCTTCCTCAATTCAACTGAATGTATTGTAGATAAGTACTAAATAATTCAGAATTTTAAAGTTTCCAATGGAAAGTGGGCAGCTTTTATAGCCTAATTTCCATTCATGCCATAAATCCATTCATGCCTAACTTCATGCAGTAAGAGATAACATAGTAGTCTAAAAAGATTATCTAGGGTGAAACAGATCACCAGCCCAGGTTGGGTGCATGAGACAAGTGCTCGGGCCTGGTGCACTGGGAAGACCCAGAGGGATTGGGTGGAGACAGAGGTGGGAGGGGGGACCGGGATGGGGAATACATGTAAATCCATGGCTAATTCATTTCAATGTATGACAAAAACCACTGCAATGTTGTAAAGTAATTAGCCTCCAACTAACACAAATAAATGGAAAAAAAGAAAAAAAAGATTAATGCAGTTGTAAAGTTTAGATTATGAAATGATTTTATAGGACTGAGAAGAGTTTTAACTTGACTAGTGAGATCTGAAAGAGTCATATAAATTCCTCAGATAATTAATATACTTAACATATCATGGGGCTTCCCAGGTGGAACAGTGATAAAGAATCACCTGTCAATGCAGGAAACATAAGAGATGTAGGTTTGATCCCTGGATTGGGAAGATCCTCTGGAGTAGGAAATGACAACCCACTCCAGTATTCTTGCCTGGAAAATTCCATGGACAAAAGAGCCTGGCAGGCTACAGTCCATGAGGTCGCAAAGAGTTGGACACAACTGAGCACACACACACACATACACACACATCATAATATATCGACTTTCGCCATTACTGCATTCCATAGACAGTAATATAAACTAAGGTTGGAGAGAGATTGACCAGAAAATTCATTAGCAACAAAAATCAAGATTAACCTAGAGGTCTCTTGAATCCTGATTTAGGATTCCTTCAGTTAGAGATAAGGGTGGGATGTGTGTGTAAGAGAGAGGAACAGTCAGACAGAAAGAGGGGCGGGGGGGAATTCACAGTGAATATTAAATGCTGAATGCCACTTAAAGTCTCAAGAACATGATAATAAATATATTGCTTGTAGATTACAATTTTATTTCCATTCTTATAGCTAATTAACTATATTTTGGCTGTTTCTTTTTTAGTTGTCAAGAATGAGCACCTGAAACTTTTATAAGAACAGTGACTCATATTGATAATATGAACCCAATGACCATGGGGTCCAAAGAGTCAGGTATGACTGAGCACCTAACACACACACAATCATAAATGTGCACCATTATTCTTCATTGTAACTATAGGATAAATGGGTCCCAAACAAAATATCTTAGAAAAGTTTAAGTAGATAATTCATGAAGCAGTTTTCTTACTTTTTAATAAAGCTGATGGAAATGAGTTCATGGTTTCAGACAGGAAATACTAAAACTTTGAAACCTTTCTCACACACTAGCAAGAACAAAGAAGCTCAGTATCAACTGTCTAAATAGGAGATTAATCAATTAATTAAACAGATTAGTTCATCTTCTCACCTGACTCCTCCCTCCTCAAACTCACAAGCCAAGGCAGGATTTGTCCAATAGCTAGAATTTTAGTAGATTTCTGTACCAACTGAATCTACCTTGGTGAGCTTGACCTGAATTTCTCACCTCCTTCAGTGTGGCAGATGTCTAACACAGATGACTTCCTACCATTCCCAGTAAAGAAAAGTCTAATACTTTTTAAGATTTATAAAGCTCTATAAACATAGTTTATTAAGACTTCTGGAGTGAAAGGTACTCTCTAAATATAAGATATTAAAGTGCTTAATCAAAAGCACCTTTTTATATCCTCCATCAAGCTGAATAAACAAAAATGCAAAAGAACATAATATATCACTGCTGGAATATCCATCACAAATAGCCACAACTTTTCCATTTTTGGTTAGGTCTATTTGTACAGCCTTAAGTTACAAAGAATTCCAAATGCTTTGTGAAATGTAATACCACCGTCTTCACCTCACCCCTGCCCCTGCCACATCTCTGTCACAGATGTAATCACTTTCTAAGTGCTGATATAAACAAAGTTACATGTTCTTGCTTTATGAAGTTGATCACAAATCTTTAGCCAGAGGATTTATCTTTCACTTTGCATTGGATTTATAATATAAGACATAAAAATGTCAATAGTCCATATGTAAGGAGTGTGAGGATGAATATCCTAACTTTCATAGCCAACTAAGCTTCAGAATCAGTTCCAGCTTCATACCTGATGACTATGCTAAGTGTAAGAACTCTGCTGTATTATTTACAAAGACTGGTTTCGGAGGCCGGGCTGGTTTTAGCCTTTTTTTTCTGTAAGTGGAAGAGTATATGTGGTATGAAAGAGCAAAAGGGAATAACTTCATAAGTCTATTTCATTTGAAAAATATTGTATCAGACTCTCAAATTCATGAAATCAAGAATAGTATGCAAACAGTATACCATTTAGAATAAGAAAACTTGCCATAAAAAGGGAACAAAATGCTAAGTGAGTTTCAAAAAAGAAGAATTACTATGAACAATGGGAAAGCTTTCTTGGATGTGGATATGACAATAGGGAAAGGCTTTCAAAATCTGATGCCCCTTTGTTTGACAGGTAATTATTTATGGACATTTGAAAATAAATACAAGAACTATATAACATCAGGCTGAAATTAAACATACCTCTCTCTAGACGTAGGAACAGCCCAGTGGGAGCACAGTAATAACACACAGCTCTCCACACGTCTTCCCACTGCTCTTCCTTATCCGGCTTCCCTGGTGGTTCAGACAGTGAAAACCTGCCTGCACACTTTTCCACACCATTGACTGTAAGCCTCCTCCTTGAAACTCGGGATTCTGCTCTTCTCATTATGTGGACTCTTACTCACCGCTGCACCCTCAGCACACAAAACAGAGCAGGGTACAGAACTAGCATTCAATACATTTTGGATGAATAAATGAAGTTATTGTGCCTATGAAGTGAAAGGTGAATGAGGCTACAGGAATCAGGAAACAAAGATGGAGCAGGGAATTATGGATCTATGTTTACTCCAAATTTGACTTGCTCTTCTCCAGTCCTTAAATTTGGTACTATTGGATCTCCAGAGAAAGCTTGTGCTCCTCAAGGAAATCCAGCACTGGGATGGACAAGAAAGCGAGAAACAGACAGTTGGCCTTTAGACTGCTTTGTAAATATCACAATATCAATATCATAGTCTTAATCTTCCAGAAAATTAGAGATACCAAGGGAATATTTCATGCAAAGATGGGCACAATAAAGGAAAGAAATGGTATGGACCTAACAGAAGCAGAAGATATTAAGAAGAGGTGGCAAAAATGCACAGAAGAATTATACAAAAAAGATCTTCATGACCCAGATAACCACAGTGGTGTGATCATTCACCTAGAGCCAGACATCCTAGAATGCAAAGTCAAGCAGGCCTTAGGAAGCATCACCACAAACAGCTAGTGGAGGTGATGGAATTTCAATTGAGCTAATTCAAACTTTAAAAGATGATGTTGCTAAAGTGCTGTACTCAATATGCCAGCAAATTTGGAAAACTCAGCAGTGACCACAGGACTGGAAAATGTCAGTTTTTATTCCAATCCCCAAAAAAGGCAATGCCAAAGAATGCTCAAACTATTGCACAATTGCACTCATCTCACTGCTAGCAAAGTAATGCTCAAAATTCTTCAAGCCAGGCTTCAACAGTATGTGAACCGTGAACCTCCAGATGTTCACGCTGGATTTAGAAAGGTAGAGGAAGCAGAGATTAAATTGTCAACACCCTTGGATCATTGAAAAAGCAAGAGAGTTCCAGAAAAATATCTGCTTCATTCACTGTGCTAAAGGCTTTGACTGTGTAGATCACAACAAACTGTGGAAAATTCTTCAAGAGATGGGAATACCACACCACCTTACCTGCCTCCTGAGAAATCTGTATGCAGGTCAGGAAGCAACAGTTAGAACTGGATATGGAACAAAAGACTGGTTCCATATCAGGAAAAGAGTATGTTAAGGCTGTATGTTGTCACCCTGCTTCTTTAACTTATACGCAGAGTACATCACAAGAAACACTGGGCAGGATGAAGCACCAGCTGGAATCAAGATTGCCGGGAGAAATATCAATAACCTCAGATATGCAGATGACACCACCCTTATGGCAGAAAGTGAAGAAGAACTAAGAAGCCTCTTGATGAAAGTGAAAGAGGAGAGTGGAAAAGTTGGCTTAAAACTCAACATTCAGAAAACGAAGATCATGGCATCTGGTCCCATCACTTCATGGCAAATAGATGGGGAAACAGTGGAAACAGTGACAGACTTTATTTTTTTGGGCTCCAAAATCACTGCAGATGGTGACTGCAGCCATGAAATTAAAAGATGGTTGCTCCTGGGAAGAAAAGCTATGACCAACCTAGACAGCATATTAAAAAGTAGAGACAATACTTTGCCAACAAAGGTCGGTCTAGTCAAAACTATGGTTTTTCCAGTAGTCATGTATGGATGTGAGAGTTGGACTAGAAAGAAAGCTGAGTGCAGAAGAACTGACGCTTTTGAACTATGGTATTGGAGAAGACTCTTGAGAGTCCCTTGGACTGCAAGGAGATCATACCAGTCCATCCTAAAGGAGATCAGTCCTGAATATTCATTGGAAGGACTGATGCTGAAGCTGAAACTCCAATCCTTTGGCCACCTGATGGGAAGAACTGACTCACTGGAAAAGACCCTGATGCTGGGAAAGATTGAAGGCAGGAGAAGGGGACAACAGAGGATGAGATGGTTGGATGGCATCACCAATGCAATGGACATGAGTTTGAGCAAGCTCCGAGTGTTGGTGATGGAGGGAAACCTGGCGTGCTTCAGTCCATGGGGTCGCAAAGAGTTGGACACGACTGTGCGACTGAGCTGAATTGAACTGAACTGAACCCTCCAGTGTCTATCCAGAAAAGTCTGGTGGGAGAGCACCACAGATAGGTGACAGGTGACAGAGGCTGCTGGAAAGTACAGTTCAAGCACACAACACATCGTAGACTTGAAAGAAAAAAAATGAGGATAGGGACAAGGTGTTCGTAACAGTAAGATCTTAATGCCTCTGGTCTATGTTCTTTATATTCACAGTCAGAAGAGTAATAAATCCATGTCTTAGAGTGTAAACATAGTGGAACACTGTTTAGTCCCTAAGTCATGCCTGACTCTTTTTGACCCCATGGACTGTAGACCACCAGGCTCCTCTGTCCGTGGGGTTTCCCAGGCGAGAACACGGGAGGGGATTGCCATTTCCTTCCTCAGGGGACCTTTCTGACCCAGAGATTGAACCCACATCCCCTGTCTCCTGCTTGCTAGGCAGGTTCTTTGCCACTGAGCCAACAGGGAAGCCCAAACAGTGAAATACTGAGGTGGAAAACAACTATTTGCTTAAGGTGTAGCTTTGCACATTATAATAAGAACTTTCTTAGCTTTAAAAACTTTTTGTTAATAAATGCTTACGGTAGATGTTTGTTTTTATCATTTCCATGTAGTAGCTGTCAGGGATCATTTGAATCATGTATTTATGAAAATCTATTCTTAGTCACATCTACTTAGAGATACTTGGTATTTTTGATGTTCCTAACAAAGCCATTTCTCTCACACACTTTTTAAAGTTAAGTCAGATTTAATTTAAGCTCTACTTCTTTGTACCACAGGCATTTGTTATCTTTTTTGTCAAGTAGAATGTTAACTTGTACCACTCCTGCTAGACAAGAAGTTGGGATATTTTCTCTGTATTCCAATTGGTCTATTTTTAAAACTATTCATATCTTTAGAAAAAATTATAATAACAATATTTCTAAAAGACAGATGTGAAGTGTAAATTGAAAAGTAAGAAAACAAGTGTCTTAGTTGGAAAAAGTGATTAGCAGGCCACAGCAACAAAGATATTTCTAGAACACTATATACGGTGTGGCCCTTCTGACCCAGCCCTTAGCAGGGGATTCTATTTTGAGCTAGTTTTCTATGAAAAAAAAATGTGTTGTTCTTACCTTTTCACATTTATTTATCATGTTCCTCATATACAGTGGCATTATTTACAAATAGGTGCCATGGTTAGAAATTAAGGGGATCTGTGTCCTACTATTAATACACTGTATCTGCCACCAATTGACAAGATTTAAAATGACTAGTCATCGCTTTTGAACTAAGACTGTTTTTATTTTATTCACTCATACTGAATGAATGCTTTTTACTCTTCAAATTGTGTTTCTGCCACAGGAGGGAAAAAAAATACTTCTTTCATAGGAAGACAGAGAAATAAATCCCAGGTTTTGACTACCAAAACACATATATTTTTGTTAAAATAGCAGCACACATATAAAAACAGAGAGAAGATATTCTTAGAAGAAAAGATTAAAGAAAAAAGACAGTGAACTCTGGTATCTAATTACTACAACTTGCATGGAGTTACAAATGTTGACCCATTTTATGAATTGGGAGTCAAGTTTAGCTTTTCTCAGTACTACTGACTTTTCACACTCTTTGTTCAGAAGCTTCTACATTGTCTTCTAGGATCATAAAGCACAACATTTTGGGGGTGTCATAATGGCAACCCAATGGAATATGTTTACCTCCTCTCCCAAGGGTCCAGAGTACATGGCACTGTTGATCACTTTCTCATTCATAAAATTCTCACTTTTCTATGACACTTCTCTCTTGAGAAACACCTTCCTCTCTTCCCCTTTCATGTTTTCTTTACAGACACCTTTCATTCTTCTAAGTTGCTTCAATTGTGTTTGTGACCTTCAGACTCCTTGTGACCCTATGGGCTGTAGCCTTCCAGGCTCCTCTGTCCATGGGCTTCTCCAAGCAGCAATAATTGAGTGGGTTGCTGTGTCCTCTTCCAGGGAATCTTCCTGACCCAGGGATAGAACCTGCATCTCCTGCGGCTCCAGCATTGCAGGCGGATTCTTTACCACTGAGCCACTGGGCAAAGCCACCTTTCATTCTATTTGCCTCTAAATATTGGTACTTTACTTGTCTTTGTTCTCAGCACTATGTTTTTCTTCTTTCTTTTTTAAGTGAAATTATCCAAATATGTGGCTTAAGCTATCACTTATATACTTATGCTTCGCCATCCTAAATCCCCAACTGCACCTTTCTCCAGAGCTTAGATGCATATAGTCAGCCCTATTAATCATTTCAACTTGGCTATCCACACTATCACTTAGAATTGTAATTGAACTCATTGCTCATATCATCTCTGACACAGTATTTCAAAACTTAATATCAATTATCTCATACCTCTGCTTAACACACTCCAGAGGCTATCCCTGAAATTCTTGACAAAGCTTAAGGTATTGTACTTGGTATATAAGTTGTGCATGATTTTCTGCTGTCTACTTTTCTATTCTTCTCTCTCATCCATTTACCTGTATTTCTTGATTCTTCTTGCCTTTTTATTCGCTTCTTTCTCTACAATCTGCATTATTATCTTCCTCTACTTTCTTCAGCTCATAAACACCTCCCTATCTTACCAAAAGTCAGCATAAATAGTAACTCTTCTAGAGACTCTTCCTTACTGCCTTGTCTAATTTCAATATGTCAATGTCCCAATTCACGGCTCTTAGTAGATCACACTTATGCTGTTTAGTCGTTAAGTCATGTCTGACTCTCTTGCGACTCCATAGACTGTAGCCCGCCAGGTTCCTTTGTCCATGGGATTTCCCAGGCAAGAATACTGGAGTGGGTTGCCATTTCCTTCTCAGGAATCTTCCTGATGCAGGGATCAAACCCCCGCCTCCTGCACTGGCAGACGGATTCTTTACCACTGAGCTACCAGGGAAGCCCAGGCCATACTTATACCTGTAGTATTATTTGCACTACATGTTAACTACTGATTTTCTTGTTCATTAAGCTAAGAAATCTGTGAAACCTCAGAGTCATCCTTGACATTTCTTTTTATATCATAACCTATTAAAAAGCAGAGACATTACTTTGCCAACAAAGGTCTGTCTAGTCAAGGCTATGGCTTTTCCAGTGGTCATGTATGGACGTGAGAGTTGGACTATAAAGAAAGCTGAGTGCCAAAGAACTGATGCTTTTGAACTGTGGTGTTGGAGACTCTTGAGAGTCCCTTGGACTGCAAGGAGATCCAACCAGTTCATCCTAAAGGAGATCAGTCCTGGGTGTTCATTGGAAGGACTGATGTTGAAGCTGAAACTCCAATACTTTGGCCACCTGATGCGAAGAGCTGACTCACTGGAAAAGACCCTGATGCTGGGAAAGATTAAGGGCAGGAGGAGAAGGGGACAACAGAGGATGAGATGGTTGGATGGCATCACTGACTCGATGGACATGTGTTTGGGTGGACTCTGGGAGTTGGTGATGGACAGGGAGGCCTGGCGTGCTCTGGTTCACGGGGTTGCAAAGAGTCGGACATGACTGAGTGACTGAACTGAACTGACACACAATTCGAGAAACTCTCTTGGCTCTACCTTCAAGATATATGCAAAATCTAGTCATTTCCTACTACCCCTTCTCTACTTTTCTAGTCCAAGCTACCAACATGAGTCTGGATTTCTGTAGTAACTTTCTAACTGGTCCCTCTTGATTCCAAGTATTCCACTCTCAACATAGCAAGCAGAGCGATCCTTTTAAAGTATCAGTCAGCTTATATTTCTCTGCTCAAACTCTGTCATGGCTCTCCATTTCATGCGGAGAGAAAGCCACATCCAGAAAGGGCCTACATCATGAAGTTCTCTAAACTTTCTCTGACCTCAGCTCCTACTACTGCTTTGCTGCTTACTTCTGCCTTATTTTACTGGATCATAATATCTCAGAGCCTTTTCACTGGGTGTCCCTCTTATTAAAATATCCTTTCCCCAGAGAGCCACATGAATAACTCATTCTGTGGTCTGTGCCCAAGTGTCATCTTCTTAGAAGAGAAGATTTTACCATTCTTAAAATCACAGCCTGCAGCTCACTCCAACACTAGCCCTCTTGGGCCTCTTCACATTAATATACTTTCTCCATAGTATTTTTACTTTTTCATATAATAGTTCTTGTATTATTTGTTTATGTTCTGTTACTCCTTCTAGAATATAAGCTTCACAGGGGCAACGATTTATATTTTATTCACTGATGTATTCTAAATACCTGACAAATAATGAGCTTTTGATCAATACTTGCCAAATCAATGAGTAAACAAGTGAATAAGAGAATGATAATAGGGTCCATGAACTATTTCTCTATTTCTAGACATAGCAGAGTGCCTGACATATACAGTAGATATGCAATTATTCTTGATAGAATATGTATATATGAGCAACTGATTAAAAGAATGGTTGGGAGATCTGGTGGGGTCTCCACCATTTTAAAAAGATAAATAAAATACAGTCTCTAAACTAAATATGCTCCCTGTCTCTCTGGAAAAGGGTAAGAAAGACAAATTATGCTATTGTAAATATGAACCTAATGTTCAGAAATAATTACTAATCTTAGCTGTCCTGTTCTGTCCTGCAAATTATACTATTGCTGACCAGCTAAACTTTGATTATCAGCACTCTTTACAGTTTTCACCAAGACCCTAAGTATTTTTATGTCTTCAATTCCCTCTTGCTTCACAGGATGTTAATATATTCTCTAATATAAAGCCCTCAAATCATTCCCATGATTGGACCCAGTAAGAGAAAGTTTCCTCTTTTTATGTTCTGGTCACCAATTTCAAAATTGAGTGGGTGAGGAGGATGGTTTCCAGAGCACCAACAAAGAATTCTTAGATACCAGAAGAGTATCTGAGAATTCAACTTGATTCTGACACTATATACTTAGTAGGTAGCATCAGATTCCACAGGTTAAAGGTTCAATCACACAAGATCGCCCCCCTCTCACTTAGGATGCCAGAGGTAAGTCCAGGTTGTCACCTGTGCTTGCTTCTCACCTACAGGCTACAGATCAGAAGTTCCAACAATCCCCTCCTTGAGTTCAATTAATTTGCTCAAGTGACTCATAGAACTCAGATAATTTTACTTACTTGATCACCAATATATCTGGAATCTAAAAAAAAAAGTATTACAGATGAACCCATTTGCAGGACAGGAATAGAAACACAGACATAAAGAACAGAGATGTGGACATGGAGGGGGGGGAGTGTGGAATGATTTAGGATGAGGATTGACAGTAGGATTGACACTGTGCTGTGCTTAATCACTCGGTTGTGTCCGACTCGTTACGACCCCATGGACTGTAGCCCGCCAGGCACCTCTGTCCATGAGGATTCTCCAGGTAAGAATACTGGAAAAGGCTGCCATGCCCTCCTCCAGGGGATCTTGCCAACCCAGGGATCTAACCCAGGTCTTCCACATGGGAGGGGAATTCTTTACCAGCTGAGCCACCAGAGAAGCCCAAGAATACTGGAGTTGGGTAGCCTATCCCTTCTCCAGGGGATCGTCCAACCCAAGAATCAAACGGAAGTCTCCTGCATTGCAGAAGGATTCTTTACCAGCTGAGCTACCAGGAAAGTCTGGCAAATATACACTACCATGTGTAAAATAAAGAGCTAGTGGGAACCTGCTATATGCACATGGAGCTCAGCTTGGTGTTCTGTGATGACCTAGAAGGGTGGGGAGAGAGGTGGGGTGGGAGGGAAGTCCAAGAGGAAAGGGATATATGTATACATATAGCTGACTCACTTCGCTGTATAGCAGGAACTAACACAACATGTAAAGCAGTTACACTCCAATAAGAAAGGGTATAATTCAGGAATAGCCAGGTAGAAGAGACGCACGGATGCATGGAGCAAGGTACAGGGAAAAGGGCAGAGCTTAGATCTTCAATGTCCTCTTCAGGTGCCCCACTGTCCCTAAATCTCCACCCGTTCACCAGCCTGGAAGCTCTACGAATCCTGTCCTTCTGGGGTCTTTTTGTTCATTGTATTTTTAGGGGGAAGGCTTTGTTACATAGTCATGGTTGACTAAATCACTGACCTCCAGCAATTAACTTAACTTTCAACCCCTCGCTCCTCCCCAGAGCCTGTGATGACAGGCGGGGTTCTGAAACTACCAACACTCTAATCATATGGTTGGTTCCCTGGCAACCAATCTAGTCCTAATACTGCCTCAAAGGGCTTTCCAAAAGTCACCTTGTTAATATAGCCAAAGACTCCTTCATAGCTCTTAACACAAAACACTCCAAAGGGTTTAGGAACTTTGTGCCAGAAATGACAAAAACTATTATATATATATACATATGTATATGTATATATATGAAAATGAAAGTCATGCAGTCATAATATACATATATATTTATTATTATAAATCTCAATGCCACACTTCCAAAGAAAGAAGATAGTATTATAGTCTTATGGATTATATAGTTTTGGAAGATAATAATACTATAGTCTTGAATGAGACAGTTATTCCTCCGACAGAAAAGAGTCATTTGAATGCTTTGCTTTTGATCAAAGTTTGCTCATAGTTTGTCATGTTTGGATTGATGTAATGATTTTATTAGTTTTGGAATATTATTTCCATCATGTAGATTTTTGGGTAAGATAAGTGGAGAAGATAATCAACAAAACAACACAATTTTTTCCTTTTGTAATTTTGAAATACATTCAATTTATATGAAGTGCTTAAGATGGAAGAGTTCTTATAAATGTGAGTAAGAATATGGAAAGGTGAGAAAGGAGAAACCTAGATAAACAAAGTAAGTCTACCCAAATAGAATACAGAAAGTTTTGAAATGAGTAAAACATGTGAATCTTTTCTAATTTCAAAAGCAAGTCTTTTTGCATTTTGGTTTGAGCAGGTTCTCTGCCACTTCAAGGTTGAAAAGAGAGAAATGATAAAGCCAGTTTCAAAAACAGATAGTGTTGCCCAAGATAGTGGAGGTTTATTATTTATTAAACTGCGATGAGAAATGCCTTTGTATGGTGTCACTCTGTAATATCTACAGTAATGGGCCACTGGTTCCATGGTTAATCATATTCAAACTAACATATTAAATTAGCCCAACATTAATCATTAGAAAAAGTCCAAAGATAAATGACTGAAAAGGGCATTTAAGTGAAGGGAGTAGCTTGAAGATAACAGCAAGCAGGACATATAAATAAAAGCAAGGATAATTATATTCTCTTTTAAGCAAAGATCATGGAAATCTCTACCTGCTTGAATTATGGCAAAAATCAATTAGTCTACAAATCAGAATTTTTTCTGTTGGGCTGTACCAAGCCTAGAAGAAATCATTACTTTTGACATCACTAATAAAATAGAGTTTTTCAGCTAATATTTAGTTTTCTCTAAATAATATCATCTTCAGAAAATCATCCATCAATAGAAAGGCCTACATATGTACCATGTATAGATTTCTAACTGTTGTCACAAAGAGAAAAGATCCAAGTGAAACAATTGGAAAGCAAGACAATGGGTCTGTGCTTTAGTGGAGATTCAGATATTATCAGAAAGAGTTTTTTGGAAATTACATGGCCCAGGTATAACTTCTTTACCACTCACTGTGAGACCCAGACAGGCTCCTCAATCTCTGTGGACCTCAGCTGTTTGAGATTTAAAAACTTTAAAATGGAGTTCATAATATCTTCTTCCTAACACTTTTGTGAGAAGTCAACAATGTAAAGTTTATGTAAATTCTAATTATAATACCTGAAAGAGGATAACTACTTGATATATCATTGTTGCAGACTAGATGATGATGACAATGAACTTTTTTAAAAAGGTAATTCTATGACAATAATTCTTATTAATTACATTGTCATTTAAAATACCCACACATATTAATCTGTACAAGACCACTCCCCCATCATCTTCCATCCTCCGTTTCTCTCTGGCAGGAGCAAAACAAAGCCCAAATCTCTGCATGCTCCTGACAAGATGCCTACTCCTCCCCTCCCAGCAGCCCAGTCCTGATTGCCTTGAGATTAACAACACTAAGATCACAGTGCTCTTTATAACTGTTTTCCTCTGCCACAAAGGAGGCTCACAACTCCCAGGTTAACTCCTCAACCTCAACTTCCAACCTAAACCTCTCAACATCCAACTCTAATTCCCTAGAAATTCATTATCTTTTCATTTCTACATAACTCCTCAAACTCATCCACTCTTAACTCTGGAAATTCATAGTCAGCTGTCAGCAAAGTTCACCACATTCTCCATCTGTTTTTTATATTTCCCTTTTTGACTTCTTGTACTGAAACCTGACTTACCCAGCAGCCCTAACAATTAATGTCTATTTTGTCTTCATTCCCTCCCTAACACCGGGATCATAGTCCCCTTGCTTTTGCTAGAATGTCCTGTTCCTTTTCTCCCTAAAACAAACATTAAAAAAAGCAAAGCAAATTTTGATTCTTCTGTAGTTATACTATCACATCTCTCCTTGTTATAAATTGTTGCCAGTATCACTTATGCTTATTCCTCAAAGATTTTAGCTCTTGACTGATTGTCACTTTCTGTAACAATATAGTTGAGACAATGCTTCATGGTTTACATTTTCATGTAAATGCTTATTTCAAATTTTCAGTTCTCTAAAATGAGTTTATTCCCCACCCTACCACACCCATAACTTCATATCCCAGACTCTGTCTTTACCAAAAACTACAACTCCCTCAAATCTAATTTTAAACATCCCACTCTCCGTTCACCATTTCCCATCTTTCTAGCTCCCTCTATCCAATGTCTCAACTTGTAATATTCTTCAACCCCCTTGGAACCTATAATCCGTCAATCCTGACTCCCCTTCACTGCCCCTTTTCCCTCAGTCTTTTATTTCTCTCATTCATCACATGATATATCATGGTCCAAATTATAATCACTCTTATATTCACCTCCAATATTTTGACCTTTCCTTTTCTCAACAAACTTGGTTAAATCCAGTGCTTTTGCTATTTTGCAGATGAAAGTGTTCAGAGAAAATTACAGGCATGCTGACCAGTCTTACATTCAATGCATATTCACTGACCTCAAATGGACCCTTCCTGGCAACCCTTCAACACTTCCTCATGGACAACCATTTCACAAGTTATTTGCTTCAAACCCACGGCCCCTCCCCCTCAATATTTATGTTTAGCTGATGGCCTACCTTCTCTTTCACTAATAAAACAGAAGAAATCAAGAATGAGTTCCACTATTTCTCACCATACATCTACCCACCCACCCATATCTGCTTCCTCTTGTCCTCCCTGTTATGACAGTTGAAGTGTCTAAAGTCTTAGCTAAGTCCTCCCATTCCATCTGTTGGTTATGTCCCATCCTCTCTCCCCTACTCAAACACATCATTCCAGCATTTCTCCTCTCCTGTAGTATCAACTTTCCCTTCACTGGAGCAACACTCCTGTAAGTACACAAACTTCCTATAATTTCTACTATCCTAAAAAGCCATTTTAAAGACTTCTTTTTAACGTCCCCTCCCCTCTCATTTATCACCTAATTCCTATGGTATTTTTAAAAGTAGAAAAAAATTTTTTTAAGTTTAATGTCTTCTTTGTTCCCCCAAAAGCCTGATTAAAGCAGGTTTAACTCCCCAAAACATCACTAAAACTTTCAAAGATAGCAATGGCCTCTTCTTCCCAAGTTCAGTGTTCACTTTTCAGTTCCCCCTCTCACTTATCATCAGGATGTCACATTTCAATGCAGAGTAACTCCTTCCTCTAATTACTCAAAAAAAAAAAAAAAAGAAAATAGTCATCTAAGTCTTCTCTGCAGCCCTCAAACTCTACATCCAATCCATCATTAGATCTTATCAGCAATTCTTTCAAAAGAAATCTGGACTCTAAGTCATCACATCCACTGCAGCCACCCGAGTCCATGCCATCATTATCTGTGGCTGGGTAACTGATGTGACTTGCTGTCTCTCTGCTTCTGTCTTTGTCTATACTCTGTTCTCATGAGTATAGGGAAACTGGCCCTCATGAAGCATGGTTGATTTCCATACCCTTAAAGTAAGCTGTAGCAGGGGTCATCAAACTACTGCCAGCAGGTCAAATCTAGCCAGAACACTATAGCACACAAACCAAGAATCGTTTTTAAATTTTTACGGGGGAAGCAGGAGCAAATGTGGAAGAAGAGGAAGAGAAAGAAGAGCAGAAGGAATGGGAGGAGGACAATATATTCTAGGGAACTTAAGCATCCTACAAAGCTAAAATATTTACTGTCTGGCTCTTTATTTGCCATCCCCAGGCCTACACAAGCTCCTTCTCTCCAAATCTCTTACTCACTCTACTTTAACCATATTAATATCCTTGCTTTTTTTGTTTTGTCAATGTTTCAGACAAGCTTCTTTCTCAAGTCTTTTGGATTAGCTATTCCCAATGTTACACTTTCCCCAGATAACCATGTATCAATAGTCATCTCCTACTTTTGGCCTTTATTCAAATACCACCTCCTCCAGGAGACTTTTGCTGATACCCCCTTATAAAACTGCAACACTTCTTCTCCTTACTACTTCCTATTTCCCTTCCCTGCTTCATTTTTCTCTAGAGCTCTTATTACTGCTGTTTCTCAAATAAGCCCCCAGACAGGGAGGGCAAAAAGAGACCAAAGAAAAAGGCAGAGCAGTCCAGACTGGTAGAAGTTCTAGGCAGCAAAGGAACTTACTTACAAGGCTTGTCTTGGGTATCACAAGACGACAAACTCCACATCCACTGCCAGAATCTTAAAAGAAGTTTTTATGGAGGATTTAAAGGGATTCAGTTACTTATACAGTCCAGATGGTCCCAACCACACTCTACTTTCTCAAGGCTGAGTCCTTGAAAGTGGCTCTGACTGTGGGAATGGTGGACAGAGTATAAATTCCAAGGACAGCGGAGGAATTCAGGAGCCTCCGATTGCCTGAGTCCAGCTCACGGGTTAACCAGGGGTCAAGTCCTCTCAAAGACTTCCTCCAACAACCACCATTTAGCATACTGTATATTTAATTCATGCTTTATTGACTGTCCACCCCCAACCACAGTGTTAGATCCATGAGAAAAGGGATGTATGCACAATTTATTCACAGCTATGTATCCAGCATAATGGCATTGCCTCACACATAGTAGGGACTCAGAAAGTATTTGCTGAACAAATAAATCATGTACTGTAAACTGCTAAGTTTTGGTCATATAAATAAGCATATTCTCTATAGCTCTGTGGGTAAGGTACAAAGTGCCAAAATTTCCCCTTTATTTGCAATATATTTTGGTTGTGTTTATTTTTATCATCACAAGACTCTTTCTAGTATGCCTAAGCTGAACCCAGTATAAGTGGCAAGCATTCTTAGCAGGGACAGACAAGAGCAGAATGTTTTATTATGCATTTAAGTAACTGCTTCTCTTTGTCTAATCTTCTAACAATAAACTGACCCTCTTCTATTTACATAAGTGTCTCATCTGCTTATTTCCTTTTGATTTCTTCATTTTTAAAATATATAGAGAGAAGTGAATAAAATAACTAAAGGTATAAAAAAAAAGATAACATTTTATATTCTGAGTGAAAAGTTCAGACTTATTAACCAGGAAATAATGAGTAACTTAACGAAAGAGAGTAAAAGATCAGAAATGTGAGCCCAGAGGCTACTCCCATGCAAAGATGGAAAAGCCGTCACCAATCACCCTTCATGAAGGTGCTGACAGGGATGATAATGCTGGACTACGAGCTTGAAAAGAATGTCAGCAAGGTCATCATGGAAAGCTTGATTCTTGTATCAACCAAGTAAGACCTCTTGTTTTCATTCATGATCACCAACTTAACTGTAGATATAAATAAAAAATAAGTATAAATCAACCTAAATTTGTACTCACTTCTATAAAAATCATCAAAGTACATTCACTACTGATGATGAATTTATCACCAGCAAAGCCCATTGCTACGGCTTCCCACGTGGCACAGTGGTAAAGAATCCACCTACCTGCCAATGCAAGAGACAGATGCAAGAGACATAGTTTCGATCCCAGTCGGGAAGATCCCCTGGAGAAGGAAATGGCAACCCACTCCAGGATTCCTGCCTGGAGAATCCCATGGACAGAGGAGCCTGGCGGGCTACAGTCCATAGGGTCTCAAAGAGTGGTACACGAGCACCAGCATCAAAGCCCGCTGCAGTCCCTGGGAAAAAGAAGATGGAATCTAGGTGAGAAGGTTTAACCCTTTCTTTTGTGCTTCGTCTAGCTCCACTTGCCTGCAGGGGGCTGTGGTCAGACGCCACACACCTGACACATCAGGTTAGAGTTTCCAGCCAGAGACGCTGCCGGACACTTCCATTCAAGATGGCAGAAGCGCCCGGGGCAGAGCCGTGCCCAGCACTTCAGTCTGAAGAGCAGAGCCGTGAGGGAAGTGACTGCTGGAAAACTGCCCTTCCCTCCACAGACAACGGGAGGACTAACAAAAGTTCAGTAAAACTTAGGCGGACCAGCTGCACAAGCAGGAGAAAATGCCCCATGGAGTGTGACAGGAACAGTTTGGCTGCAGTCGGTTCCCAGGATAAGCTGACGGGTGCAACGTTCCACCCTTTCAGTTCTTGTTCAGATTCGGGAGAAGCTAAAAATTCAGGGAATTTTAACGGAGAGAGAAGCCTGACTAACTTTTGGTCAAGACAAAGCAGAGGGCATGAAATGGACAGTTGAGAGCAATCAGTCAGCAGGAATGAAAACCTTCTCTCCTCCAGCAAATGTGGTTTCTCTATTCTGAACCGGACCACGATGGACAGGGGCTCCTGCCAGTTCTATAGACCAAACCCAATTTTACCAACACCAGCTCCTCCGGCAATCGGAGACTTTCACTAAGCAGAAGGCACTCCCTTTGAAACACTGTCACCGGCAAAGCTCATTAACAATTCCTGGGAAACAGAATGTGGGTAATAAAGTCTAACCTATTTTTCCCTTTGTGCTTTCTAGTTTCACTGGCTCATAAGGCCAGGCCAGGCCCAGAGGCCTCCCAGCTGGTACTTCAGGTCTGAGTCCATACCGCAAAATGGCGGCCGACACCTCAGCTGGCAGACCGCGCTCTGCTCGGGACACTCAGTTCAACATGGCGGCAGCCGGCCGTGCGCAGAAACTGCACTGGGCACTGCAATCTTGAGCATAAGCAGAGCAGCTGTTCCCACCTGCAAGAGCTCCACCCCTCCCCCTGCTGATGAAACCCTTATAAAGCAGCCCCACCCACAGCCTGTCCGGAGAGCACCTGCTAAAGAGCAGCAGCTTGTGCCTATCCATTGTTTGATGAGAGAGTAAAACTTCCTGTTGCTTCTGAACTGAACTCCTCCCCCTCCTACTAGTGAGAGTGACACCAGGCAGGAGGACCCTTGCTGGGGACTGACTCAAAACGGTCAGTGACAAATTTACAGACACATCTCTGACACAAATTTCATGACAATGACTTATTAACTCATCTCA
The DNA here is from genome assembly GCF_023699985.2 of Odocoileus virginianus. Taxonomy (NCBI): domain Eukaryota; kingdom Metazoa; phylum Chordata; class Mammalia; order Artiodactyla; family Cervidae; genus Odocoileus; species Odocoileus virginianus. The sequence goes on from NC_069674.1 coordinate 18,051,169, forward strand.
GATTTCTAAGACTCCTTCTTATTCATAACCTCGCTAATTAATTTCCCTATTTTTTCCATTCCTGTGAAGCAAAATTCTCCTGGCCTTCTCTGGTTGCCTTCACTTTCAGTTCCTCTGGATGACTCTGACTTTTGTCCAGTAATCTCAGAAGCTGTCACTGTCAATAGTAATTAGGAAACAGATGACAAGCCAAAATTAGGCAAATTGAGGTGAGTTAATAAAAGGTCCATTTTCAAAGGTATGGGCAAGATACATGGGGGGGTGGGGGGAATGCAGTGATGTGGTACCAGAAGGTTATGAGATCAGGCAATATTCTTAGGCCTGAAAAAGAAAAGGAACAGGAGTAATAAAACAACTTGGAGAAAGTGCTCCACAGAGAGGGTCACCTAAGAGGAAGGGTGACCTTCAGCAGAGGACAGTCTAACCATGGGAAACTGGTGAGGACTTTCTCCCAGCCTCCAGACCTCTTGTTGGTGTCTCATATTGGCAAAATCCAGCAGGAAACCTTAGCACAAAGAAAGACTGCTGATGGTCATTGTCAGGTCATTGTCCCAGGACACTGCATTGGGAAAGGGTGAAGAATGAATCTGGAGCATTAAATGTCATTATTGGTTAGCTGCAATCTGAGTCAATAAAATGCTTTTCATAGATAGTTTCCAGATCAAGCAAAATTTACTCAGGATTACAAAGAAAGAATTAGCATGTTAGAGAAGCAGCACATAGCTTTCAGTTCATATTGCAAAAGGTACTTAGTATGTGGGATCAGATTTTCATTCCAGGTAAATTCCTAGGAGGATTTCTGTAAATTTTTCAGGTTAAAAGTTAATCATGACTATGTTCATAAATTTGTCAAACAGCATGACTAACAGGGCATAAGAATCTTTATTAAATAAACCTCTTTCCTTTGCATATACAGCACAAACTCAGTGGGTTTCTGAACTGGAATGACGTCGCCCTTTCTGTTCCTTTGCTCCTTCCAACCTTGCTCTGTCCCTGCTCCCATTCCAGGTCACTGTTCAGCATACTAATGCCAAGCCTGCTTTTACCCGAAGTGCCTGTTTCGTATGCTGTCATATATATACTGCCAGTTGGAGCTCAGCCAGTGGAATTAAATGAAATGGTTTTCTGTCAGACTGAATACTAATTATGTCTTCATGCCGAAGCTAGGTCTGCATAATGACATCATTTGCAAGTAGGCTGGAAGTTGAAGCTCAGATACAGTTTGCTCTTATATTTATGGATGTAAGCAAAGTGGTTTTATGCTGTTTAATCTACCTGTTTTGTGTGAGAGTCTGCTTGTTTGATAGATTTGGCTTTGAAAATCTAAGGTTTTCTCTGGGTGATACTGTGGATTAAGTAAATTTTTTCATTGCCTAAATCAGTTGTCAAGGCTTCAAACCCACAACTAAGTGCCCTAGGGAAACCTTTGGGACACTACTTTTTTTTTTTTTTGGTATTGTCAAGAGCCTGAGATTCCCTTCAGGTCATGCATATATGCCTAGCATGATAAAATATCCGATTCTCTGAGACAGCTTGGTTTACGTCTGTTGGTTATTATCAAAACTTTCCCACTTTGTACAAAGTCTGCACTTTGAGCTCATCAGCCTGTCAGAAATAATAGTATCCTTCACCCTTCAAATAATGCCCACATGTCTTGCAGCATTTATTGTGTTCAATTAGCTAAATTACTCACAAATCCATGTTATGATGAGAATGAGTAGAACCCCTCCAAGGCCCTCATTTTTCTCTTGGCATTTTAATGGTCATTTTATAGGAATAACTGTCCTCATGGGAATAAAAAGATAAGAAGCAGATTAAACGTTAGGGAGGCCCACTGAGGACAAAAGTTCAGTTGAGGAGAAAACACACGATGTCCATTTAATTCAAAACATGCACAACAGAATCCTTTCTAGTTCAGGGCATCTTGCTAGGTATATGATGCATTGAAAGACTAACATGTGAATCCTACACCCCAACATCTTGTAATTATATGGAATCATGGAAACAGAATCGGGCAAGTTGTTAAGAGGTGTCATTTTTAAGTCAATCTGTATTAATAGAGGGGTGTAGCCTTGGAAAACCATTTAATGCTTGTGGTTATTGAATAATGGTGATATACTAAATGATCACCAGTTGATACAGGCTCTAAATTTATCTTCTCTTCCAAGACTGTAGTATGTTTGGATTGAAGTAATTCTTTTAAACTCTAAAGAATTTACTGTTATTATACAAACAGAATTGCTTCCTATTGCTGTCAGAAAACAGCCATTATCCCTGAGCATCATGACATGTTCTACTAATTTTTAGAATGGTAATAACAAGTTAGGAGCTCAAGAGTGGTGAGTTTTAACATAAATATTTGGCCTGTGATTTGAAAATACTTTTTCCCAATGAGTAATCTGTACTGTTCAACCAGCCCACAAATGTCCCTTATATGGCCTATATCTATGTTTAACTGAAAGCAAGTTTGTGTTCCTTTCCACTTTGTTATGTAGAAGCAGGCAAGAAGCAAAGTCAAACAAGCAAATGTCAACAAGTTTGAAGGCAGTGAAACACGAAGTCTGGGAACTCTGAGGTCAAGTCTCCAGACCAGTGCCCTGGGCACAGTGACAATCTACTACTGACTCTTTTGTCAAAAAATCCTTTATTTTGTTACCTTTTACCACTATAGCTACAAGGTATGACTCAATGTGACCCTTTTGAAGCTGAAAAAGCTCTGATCCTCTTAAGTTCATGTTCTGATGCACCTGGGGGAAAAAAAAATCTACTTTAGTAGCTGTGTTGGATAGTAATCCATCATGAGAGTGACCATTAGGAGGTCTTTAATTATACCATGTGTATTTGGTTTGATAAATAGCTTTTCCCCTTACACCTCAGAGTTTTAAAACCCATAGGTTCACTAGATTTCCTGAAAGAGGGGCCAAGATGCTGACCTGTGCTAGTAAGCTCCTTGAAACTTGTACAAACATGATATGTACAATTGTGTTCTATTCTGGTGTCCTTGCCATAAAAGGAAGTTTTTTAGAAGTGAAAATATCTTCCAGAGAGAACTGGCCAACAAATAGGAAGCCAGATCAAATGGGTAATGGTTCATTATCAAAGGCTATCTGAAAACATGACTCACCTCCAAATATTTCAAGATCCAACAAATAGAAATCAAAAGATCAGAGTAAGAAAAATCTTTCTGATCTTTTGTACTATCCTATGATGGCATGAACTATTTGGGAAAACATGTTTCCCTTCCACACTGCTCCAGAAATAATTTAAGGTCATATTCAAGGATAAATGGAATATTGGGGATTTCCATGAATTAAGTGTAGACAAGAATATATAGGAGAGAGTATGCTCCTAGTGGTTCCATAATCATATGTCAAGGTGGTGTAGAAGGAGGTTATATATAGAAGGTTGAACTAAGTGATTCAGAAGAGCAGAGTCAAAAGTGATTTAAAACTCTAGACCAACTATCTTACCCAGATGCAGAAAATCTTTCTACAAGAATTCTGAAACAAGATCATCGATACTAGTCTATATTGTTTGATGTTAACCTTTCTGGTCAGTACTTCTTGGGGCAGTCTGTTCTTTTAAGAGATAATCATTATTGATAAAAGTTCTTTAAATTGAGCTAAAATCTAATTCTGTTTAATTTCTCAATTCTGAGCTTTATAGCCACTGGAATGGCCCAGATGAAACCTATCCCTTTCTAACATCAGTCCTTCCAAATAACTGGAGGCAGCTCCTATGAATCTTCTCTTGCACAACAGTAAAGAACATGGGCTTTGAAGCAAAGTAGATTTTGGTCTGAATCTTCTATTTAAAACACAATAGCTTTTTAAGAAATCTCCACACTGTTTTCCATAGTGGCTGTACTAATTTGCATTCCCACCAACAGTGTAAGAGGGTTCCCTTTTCTCCACACCCTCTCCAGCATTTATTGCTTGTAGACTTTTGGATAGCAGCCATCCTGACTGGCAGTGTAATGGTACCTCATTGTGGTTTTGATTTGCATTTCTCTGATAATGAGTGATGTTGAGCATCTTTTCATGTGTTCGTTAGCCATCTGTATGTCTTCCTTGGAGAAATGTCTGTTTAGTTCTTTGGCCCATTTTTTGATTGGGTCATTTATTTTTCTGGAGTTGAGCTGGAGGAGTTGCTTGTATATTTTTGAGATTAATCCTTTGTCTGTTGCTTCGTTTGCTATTATTTTCTCCCAATCTGAGGGCTGTCTTTTCACCTTGCTTATAGTTTCCTTTGTTGTGCAAAAGCTTTTAAGTTTCATTAGGTCCCATGTGTTTATTTTTGCTTTTGTTTCTAAAATTCTGGGATGTGGGTCATAGAGGATCCTGCTGTGATTTATGTCGGAGAGTGTTTTGCCTATGTTCTCCTCTAGGAGTTTTATAGTTTCTGGTCTTACATTTAGATCTTTAATCCATTTTGAGTTTATTTTTGTGTATGGTGTTAGAAAGTGTTCTAGTTTCATTCTTTACAGGTGGTTGACCAGTTTTCCCAGCACCACTTGTTAAAGAGGTTATCTTTTTTCCATTGTATATCCTTGCCTCCTTTGTCGAAGATAAGGTGACCATAGGTTCGTGGATTTATCTCTGGGCTTTCTATTCTGTTCCATTGATCTATATTTCTGTCTTTGTGCCAGTACCATACTGTCTTGATGACTGTGGCTTTGTAGTAGAGTCTCAAGTCAGGCAGATTGATTCCTCCAGTTCCATTCTTCTTTCTCAGGATTACTTTGGCTATTCGAGGTTTTTTGTATTTCCATACAAATTGTGAAATTATTTGTTCTAGTTCTGTGAAAAATACCGTTGGTAGTTTGATAGGGATTGCATTGAATCTATAGATTGCTTTGGGTAGTATAGCCATTTTGACAATATTGATTCTTCCAATCCATGAACACAGTATATTTCTCCATCTGTTTGTGTCCTCTTTGATTTCTTTCTTCAGTGTTTTATAGTTTTCTATGTATAGGTCTTTTGTTTCTTTAGGTAGATATACTCCTAAGTATTTTATTCTTTTTGTTGCAATGGTGAATGTTATTGTTTCCTTAATTTCTCTTTCTGTTTTCTCATTGTTAGTGTATAGGAATGCAAGAGATTTCTGTGTGTTAATTTTATATCCTGCAACTTTACTGTATTCATTGATTAGCTCTAGTAATAAGCTGGAAATAGAACTGCCATATGACCCAGCAATCCCACTTCTGGGCATACACACCGAGGAAACCAGATCTGAAAGAGATACATGCACCCCAATGTTCATCGCAGCACTGTTTATAATAGCCAGGACATGGAAGCAACCTAGATACCCATCAGCAGACGAATGGATAAGGAAGCTGTGGTACATATACACCATGGGATATTACTCAGCCATTAAAAAGAATTCATTTGAATCAGTTCTAATGAGATGGATGAAACTGGAGCCCATTATACAGAGCGAAGTAAGCCAAAAAGATAAAGACCATTACAGTATACTAACACATATATATGGAATTTAGAAAGATGGCAATGATAACCCTACATGCAAAACAGAAAAAGAGACTCAGATGTATAGAATAGACTTGTGGACTCTGGGAGAAGGCGAGGGTGGGATGTTTCAAGAGAACAGCATCGAAACATGTATATGGGTGAAACAGATCACCAGCCCAGGTTGGGTGCAGGAGACAAGTGCTCGGGCCTGGCGCACTGGGAAGACCCAGAGGGATCGGGTGGAGAGGGAGGTGGGAGGGGGGACCAGGATGGGGAATACATGTAAATCCATGGCTAATTCATTTCAATGTATGACAAAAACTACTGTAATGATGTAAAGTAATTAGCCTCCAACTAATAAAAATAAATGGAGAAAAAAAATAAAACACAATAGCTACAAAACAAAACAAATAAACAAGCATGATAGCTTTTGCTTTTGGACGAATTACTTAAATGCTCTGAGTTTGTTTCCTCAATTTTAAATATGAAAATCCTATTTACCTAAACAGGTTATTGTGAACTTTTATTCTGAGGAGATCCCTCAGAAATTTTTTTTCCCCCCCATACCACATAGCATGTGGAACTTCCCTGACCAGGGATCAAACCAGTGACCCCTTCATTGGAAGCACAGTCTTAACCACTGGACCATCAGCGAAGTCCAACTTTTTTTTTAAGTGATATAGGGGATTCCCCTGGCAGTCCAGTGATTAGGAGTCCATTCTAATACTGGAGGATGCAGGTTCAATCCCTGTCCAGGGAACTAAGATTTCACATACCACCTAGTATAGCCAAAAAAATAAAAAATATTTAAATTAAGAATATTAGATAAGTATAATCTTGGCATATAATATATATTCAATTAATTTCCTCTCATACCTCTTGATCCTCAGAATCTGACGTTTTCCTCCAATGGCCTGTATTCCAGATTCCTTATGATCATATCACAGTGCATTAAGTTCACTACAATTCTAAATTCTACAGGATACCAGATCTTTTTATAGGTGAAATATAGACATTTACATTGTGGTTTTTGCCTCTTTGTGAGTCAATGCCTCTATTTATGTGTGTGTGTGCATGTGCACTCAAATGTGTGTTCGACTGTGCAACCCCATGGACTATAGCCCACCAGTTTCTTCTGTCCATGGAATTTTCCAGGCAAGAATACTGGAGTGGGTTGCCATTTCCTACCCAGGGGAGCTTCCTCTTTATATAGTAAATATTATATAATGCTGTCTTTACTATCGCTAAAAAGATTAATAGAAAATTAATCTATATACAAAAAATAATTTCAAAAAATTAATATCCTAAGTGTAATATGAGACATTTTAAGTTGATACATAATAAAATAATGTGTATTTCATTATTTAAATACTTTCACAAGACTACAACGGCAGGCACAACAGAAAAGAGATTTGTGATCTATATATGTATTCCATAAATGCACTAATTTCAAGTGCCAGCTGATAGTTGATACAGGAGCAAATAGTGAAGCCACCAGTGACATAATTTTTTGAAATTGTAAACAGCCCCTGGTAAAGTTCTGAATAAAAACCAAAGAACAATCTTTCCACATAGTAGTTATACACCTGGAAAAAATAATACCCTGCAGAAACATTTTAGGATTAATGCTATGTGAAATTAGGTTTTAAGCTTAGATGATTATAAACAACTTTTACTTATCTTGCAGGACATTTGAAGGTCATAAATGATACAGGACAATGCCTTGAAGGTTTGACCTGCCTTGTGCATTGTAATGTATCTGGCATTGCTGGCCAGTAATACTGACCATACAAGAAGCATTGGGAAAATTTAAAAATATATTAATAAATACACCCCCAGATTGCCAAAACCCCTCCATTAAGAGTTACTATTTGAAGGGTACCAGAGCTATCTGAGTCATTTTTTTTTTTAAAGAAGCAGCTATGTTATCATTTTGGTGACCTATCTGGCAAGTTTTAAATTTTGAACCCATGCTACTTCTTTCAGGAATGTCCTTGATTTTACTCCTTAAAATAAGCCATATCTATCATACTTAGGTAATTTACATTAAAACCAAATTCTTTATCTTATATTTTTGCTAAATTTTATTTTCTTTATTTCACTTTATCTTTTCAGTCAATCATTTTGCATCTTGATTCTGGCATATTATATCATCTCTTCTTGGTTTCCATCACCTGCAAATTAAGTAAATATCTCTCATCTGTCTTTATCCAACTTGCTAGTGAAAATGAGAAATCAGACCAATGAATGACAGCATTTTATGGAACTTGACTAGAAATTTCCCTCTGTGTTGACATAGCTGATGACACATTACCTTTTTATTAATAACTATTATAGCTAAAAGAGATTTATGACACATGTGGTCAACAGCCTTGCTAAACCTAAGATAAATTATATTCCTGTATTATGTATTTCTCTTAGAAATAAATTATGTATTTTCCTTCCATGTGAAATTAGTAACATTACTAATATTACTATCTACTTCTAATTTTAGGGCAAAATGCCTACACAGTGAGCCTGAAGTACTAATAATGCATCTTTCTAAATTATTTCACATGCTTAAGTTTAATAATAAGAATTCTGACATAAATATACACAGTTTTAAAACATTACTCTATTAGTTTAGCTGCTACAACAGCTAGACTCTGACATCTCAGCTGTCTCATGTGATAGAAGGGCATTTCTTGCTCAAAGTTGAGTCTGAGGTAGGGATTGCAGGGTTCTGCTTCACTTCTGATTCAGGCAGCCAGATTAACCCATGTCATTTTCAATACACAGGACCCAAGCTCACTCTGAATACTCACAAACATCCAATAAAGCAAGGGAAAAGAGAGCAGAATGTCATGGAGCAAATTTTTATGGGTCAGGTCAGAAAGTGGCACATATCACTTCTGTCCACATTTCACTAGCTAGAACTCACCTGGTCACACCTAAGTCTAAGGAAGCCCGGGAAATAGAATCTTGCTGTTTGACTAGAAGGAAATGGATTTTGGTGAACTAGTAGATATCTCTGCCAATTTATTCTTAGAACTGCACTAGAGAGTTTCCTTCTCTGAGCCCCCATGTTTCAGGTGGCCCTACATTTTGGAATGCCTTCCAGAAAATATTCTAAGTCACCCTCCTGTGCCTAGGACTAGCCAGGGGCAGCAGTGTTCTCCGGGCAGCTAATCTAGAGCCTAGACCTGGTGCCATGTGTGTCCCTTTCACTGGAAGCATCAACCTCAAAAAATTTTAAGTCCCATTCTAGAAGCTGGACCTGCCAAAGCTAATAGTGCTTTTCAGGTGTGGTGCCCTGTGTGAATACCAGGAGCTATGTAGGCTGTAGTCCCTGCTTCTCCACTTCAGGGTATTCTTAGATCCTATACCAGACTCTGGGGTTGAGTAGATGTTCAACCGAGATGGTTCTGACACATCGGTTTAGGACAGTTTTTATCCAAGCCAGCATGCTGGACAAGCTCAGCGCTCTGGGCTATGATGGTCTGCTGTTGGCCCTTGGACATGGGTCCTGTGGGGAGATCCCTGAATGGATCCTCACCCCTCTGTGTTGGACCTCCACTTTATATAGCACCAAGTACAGCATGGATGCCAGCACCCAATATTTACTCTTGGGACTCCCCTCATAAGCATCCAAGGAGGTCACCAACCCTCTTCACAAATTTTGAACCATATTCAAGGTAATCTATGGGGGGTGATTGCGCATAATTCTTCTAAAGGTGATGAGACATTTATTCCACAATGCCATGAGGGCTTCTTGATTAATGTCCTTTGGTCTCCAATCAATGTGGTAAGGTTGTGCTCTTCTGAGTCAGACTTCCTGCTGGATGAAGGATTCCTTGCAGAATGGAATCATTCTCCTTGCTTTGAACACTAAATCCTTGCCTCTCCACTGGTGACAGTGTTTAGAAGGCAGGGGTTTGGGCAACACTGAATAAGATCACATCCTAAGAATGTAGTGATTACTGCCTAAAGTAGTCAAGAGAAGATGTAGTTGGAGATGTATTATTTTATATTTGAAATCACAAATTTAACATGACCAGAAAATGGATTATTGTTTATATTTTCCTTTACATTCTGGATAATATTCATCTCTGTGTTCATTATCAGTGAAGCATAGTAGCAACTCTTGTGTCATTAGGAACCAATATTCATGGGCTGCACAAGGGACGATGCAATAGCATGGGTAATGATGCAACCAGCATTAAATAAATGGTCTTCAGGAACTTCAGAAGCAAGAAGATACATACTGTTTCTGTGCAAACAGAATTCTAAAACCATGGTATTGTGAACAGTATTATTACTACTTTTTTCTTTTAGTGATAGATATGAAGTTAGACAGGCTTCCCAGGTGGCACTGGTAAAGAACCCGCCTGCCAATGCAGGAGGCATAAGGGATGTAGGTTCAATCCCTAGGTCAGGAAGATTCACTGGGGGAGGGCATGGCAACCCAATTCAGTATTCTTGCCTGGAGAATCCTCATGGACAGAGAAGCCTGGCAGGCTATAGTCGCAAAAAGTCAGACAGGACTGAAGCAACTTAGCATGCACACATGAAGTTAGCCAGGAATGATGCATTTGACAATGAATTGTATTGACCCATAGATCAATTTGGGGAATATGTTCATATAAACAGGTTTAATTCTTCACATCCATGACTATAGGATGTTCAAAAATTTATACAGATCTATAATTTCTTTCAATGATATTCTGCAGTTTTAAGTACATGCTTTGTGTTAAATTTTTTCGGTAAGAATTTGGGGGTTTGGTGCTCTTTAAATGGAAGCATTTTCTAATTTGATTGTTCATTGCTAGTGTACAGAAATATAATTGATATATGATTACTTATTTTGTGCCCCACACCCTTGCTGGATTTATTACGTATTTTGTATATGATGGTACTTGTTTTCAGTGTTCGAGTAGACAGTTTATAACTCTGCCTTAGTCTTTACTTCCTGCTTGTACAAAGCCTCAAGTCAGCCAAAGGTGAGAGTCTGGGATCTTCTCAGGTTTTTTTCTCAATGTGTGCATAGCCCTGCACATGCTCTTAGCTGTGAATATGTACGTGGCCTTGTAGATTCCCAGGAATATATTAAAGCTCCTTAAAGCTCTTAAGGATATCTTATTTAAGTTTTCTCTTTTAAGTTTTTTGATTAGCAGCTGCAATGATACACATTTGCTGATTTTTTTTTTAATAAAATGCCCTCTGGGCAGCTCACATGAAAAGAACTCCAAGTCAAGTCAAATAATACAAGAATGGAGCTTTTCCAAAATGGTCAAATTGCGGCAGATCTGTAAGAAAGGGGTTTTGAGGTGTACCAAACTCATTATTCCACCTTCTGCTAAGTTGCCGGTTTTCACATCTAATATAATTGCTTTTTAAGACTATTATTGAGCTAGGAGAAGGGGATATTATTAGGGTAAGTTAAAAAGCCTTTGACTGTGGATCACAACAAACTGAAAAATTCTTAAAGAGATGAGCCAGACCACCTGATCTATCTCCTGAGAAATCTGTATGCATGTCAAGGAGCAATAGTTAGAACTGTACATAGAACAACTGACTGGTAAATCGGGAAAGGAGTAAGTCAAGACTTTATATTGTCACCCTGCTTATTTAACATATATGCAGAGTACATCATGTGAAATGCTGGACTGGATGAAGCACAAACTGGGATCAAGATTTCTGGGAGAAATACCAATAATCACTGCAGATGGTGAAGAAAAGCTATGACCAACCTAGACAGCATATTAAAAAGCTGAGAGATTGCCAACAAAAGTCCATCTAGTCAAGCTATGGTTTTTCCAGTAGTCATGTGTGGATGTGAGAGTTGGACCATAAAGAAAGATGAGCACCGAAGAACTGATGCTTTTGAACTGTGGTGTTGGAGAAGACTCTTGAGAGTCCCTTGGACTGCAAGGAGATCCAACTGGTCAATCCTAAAGGAAATCAGTCCTGAATATTCATTGGAAGGACTGATGCTGAAGCTGAGGCTCCAATACTTTGGCCACCTGATGGAAAGAACTAACTCATTGGAAAAGACCCTGATGCTGGGAAAGATTGAAGGTGGGAGGAGAAGGGGACGACAGAAGATGAGATGGTTGAATGGCATCACTGACTCAATGGACATGAGTTTGAGTAAGCTCCAGGAGTAGGTGATGGACAGGGAGGCCTGGCATGCTGCAGTCCATGGGGTCGCAAAGAGTTGGATGCGGCTGAGTGACTGAACTGAAAAAGCCACAAGACTCTGGGTTCCTACTAAGATTGTACTGTTTATCTTTTAGTAAAAGCATTCCTCAAATTGTTGCAAGTCTTTAGTTAATTTCCAGGTTTCTGAAAATACTGATTTTGAGAGATTTTGCCAGTGTTTTTGTTTTTATATAAAGCATCAAGGTCTTCAGAATACTTTGCTCGTTCAATTTGGACATGATATGCTCACACACACAATGCTTAGAAAGAATACAGACACACAAAAATGCATACTATGTGAGTTCATTTATGTATTGTTCAAAGTCAGGCATAACTAATTATAGTAGGAGAAGTCAGAATAATTTTCCTTTGAAGAAAGCAGCACAAGGAGGGTTTCTCTTGTATTTCTGTGTTTAGTAATCTGGATGCTGGTTACTCAGGTATGTTCAATTACAATATTCATTATCTATATATTATGATTTGGATTTTTTTTGTACATTTGTTACCCTTCAATATAAAGGGTATATTTATGATCACAAAATTAGGGATATGCTTTTAGGTATTGGTGGGATAGGCAAGAGTCCTGTAGATAACTTCAGAGATATTTGAAAATGGTCCAGTCTTGAAGTTGTTAGGTGGTTCATGCATGTTCTTTTAATTATGCATTGAATTATGTTGTTCTTGTTCAGTTGCTAAGTCCTGTCTGACTCTTTGTGACCCCCCATGAACTGCAGCACACCAGGCTTCTCTGTCCTTCATTATCTCCCTCAGGTTGCTCAAACTTATGTCCACTGAGTCAGTGATGCCATCCAACCATGGGATTGAAGCCATGGGATGGATGACTTCAAAACATAGCTTCCTTATGTTGAAGTATTTCCATATAAGCTCAGAGATACATTAGTTCCCTGGACTGAATTTGCTGATTTTCAAAGGCCTAAGTCATAATATGTTTATAGATATATTGTTGTTGTTCAGTCGCTCACTCATGTCAGATTCTTTTGTAATAAAATTTTTTTTCCTTTCATGTGCATCCAATATTATATCATAAAATTTATTTAAAACACTGCCAGCATTGTCCAATAACCATTAATAGACATTGAGGTTTAAATACTCCAGTTTTTGCCCGTTATTTGGACATTTAGAGTAGTTCCAATATTTTTGTTTTATGATGTTGCAATTAGTATGCACAAAAATAAATCTTTGAGTATACATCTTATATTTCCTTAAGATATATTCCAAAAGTGGACTTAAGGGGTCGAAGTACATAAGCATTTTAAATACTCTTAGTACATAAACTCTATTGCTGCAAACATTTTACAAATTAACTCCCTACTCTCCTCAGAAACACATGAGAGATATCACTTTTCTGCCTGCTACTGAACATATACATACAATATACAAAAATTTTAATATATATACATAAACATATGAATGAATATATTCATAAAACATTAATATAGAATAAATCTGTCAAATATAATTTGTTTGCAATATGTTGGTGTTGGATAGGGAGTTAGTGATGGACAGGGAAGCCTGGCATGCTGCAGTCCATGAGGTCACAAAGAGCCAGACACAACTGAGTGACAAAACTGAACTGAACTTGCGATATGTTAAAGGAAGCATGTTATTGCATTTTATTATGTAATTCTGTGAGTAGCAGTTGTGTTGAATATTTTTGTTTGTCTTATTTTTTATTGACTTTTTTGTTTCTGATATTTAATGATTATTTTTATTTATACTGCAGTGTTGCTATTATTCTTATTGATTTGTGAGACCACTGAGCATTTCTAATTCTGCTTTCTAAGGTCTATGATCCATATCTTATTAAGCCTTATATTTAATTTTATTTGATATTTTAACCTCAAATATTGTTTGAGCACATTTGCTAACGTTTCAGCCACTTGCATTTCACCAAGCATCTTTTCATTGATGTTCAGAATGATGTACAGAATAGTTTTCCTCATGACTTCCTTTCCTTTCTTAAAATAAAATTTCAGCCTCAATAGCATCAAAGGTAATGGAGCTCTCACAGAGTTCTGTTTGTTGTGACCCTTTTTGGGTTCTTAAAGCTGCCTTTGAAAGAAGATGCCAAGGGTTGAAAACAGAACTTCATGTGCTCCTGCAGCCCTCCTCCCTTCCTCAACAGTTATAGTATCAGCATTCAAATCTGTCTCAGAGATCATCAGAAATAATCCCACCAAGACCCCTGTCCCTTTTTATGTCAGTCACCATAGAAAATACAGGATCCCCAGGTTACCTGGGGCTTCCCAGGTGGCACTAGTGGTAAAGAACCTGCTGGCCAATGCAGGAGGCTCAGGTTCGATCCCTGGGTTGGGAAGATCCCCTGGAGGAGGGCATGGCAATCCACTCCAGTATTCTTGCCTGGAGAATCCCATGCACAGAGGAGCTTGGTGGGCTAGAGTCCATGAGGCTGCAAAGAGTCAGACACAACTAAGTGACTGAGCAGCAGCAGGTTCTCTCTCATGTGATTATCTTGCCCACATTGTTTATTGTTCATTGAAAAAGGCCCTGATGCTGGGAAAGACTGAAGGTGGGAGCAGAAGGGGGTGACAGAGGATGAGATGGCTGGATGGCATCACCGACTCGATGAATATGAGTTTGAGTAAGCTCTGGGAGTTGGTGAGGGACAGGGAAGCCTGGAGTGCTGCAGTCCATGGGGTCATAAAGAGTTGGACATGACTGAGCAACTAAACTGAACTAAACTGACTGACATTGTTTATGAAGTCTGAATTGACCCAATCTCATATTTCACCCTCCAATTACCACACTGAGTCACTGTGCCCTCTGGACCAGTCAACTTAAAAATCTTAAATATCTTCAACTTCTTCTTTGAACCCAAGCAAGGCTGCTCCTGAGGAAATTTCTCTCCATGCAATTCTCTGGGGTGTGCATATTTATCACTGTTCTTCATATAGCCTTAAAAACCCATCCCTTTTTCTAGGTCTCTAAAGAAATTAATCAGCTAAATCTTTGAAGATATAGCCCATGGATCACTGTACCTATCCCCAGCCTTCTCTAAAAACTTCATAAATATTGATACTTTTAATATCAAGATAGATGCTCATTCAATACCTCAGCCTGATTCATTGAACTCCTCTCCTACAATGACCTTTGCTTTCACCCAACCTCTAGCACTGATTCCCATGGTTGAACTGCCTTGAAGCTGGCATTACCACTTGCAGCACACTCTCTATTATCCAAATATCAAGCATCACCCTCTTCATCCACCACCTCTCACCTTTTCAGTTCATGCTTCTTGGCTCTCTCCATCCTGCTGTTACTGTTCTTTCTTTCCCAGGATAAATTTCAATTCTGCCACCACACGAACACCCTGCATTCACACTCAACTCTCATTTTCCTCTCTCTCCACTGAACATGTCTGTAAAATCCCCAATGTTGATTCTAATCAACTCTTCATCCTCTTTTTTTCTCAAGCCCTTGAGTAGCTGAAGTCAGACAGAAAAGACAAAATCAGTCTCACTTTAAATTCCTGATCACTAAAACCAAGTGGGCTGCAGCTCAATTCCAGAAAAATAAATGACCCAATCAAAAAATGGGCCAAAGGACTAAACAGACATTTCTCCAAAGAAGACATACAGATGACGAACAAACACATGAAAAGATGCTCAACATCACTCATCATCAGAGAAATGCAAATCAAAACCACAATGAGGTACCATTACACTCCAGTCAGGATGGCTGCTATCCAAAAATCTACAAGCAATAAATGCTGGAGAGGGTGTGGAGAAAAGGGAACCCTCTTACACTGTCGGTGGGAATGCAAAACTACAGCCGCTATGGAGAACAGTGTGGAGATTTCTTAAAAAACTGGAAATAGAACTGCCATATGACCCAGCAAATCCCACTTTTGGGCATACACACCGAGGAAACCAGATCTGAAAGAGACACGTGCACCCCAATGTTCATCGCAGCACTGTTTATAATAGCCAGGACATGGAAGCAACCTAGATGCCCATTAGCAGACGAATGGATAAGGAAGCTATGGTATATAAACACCATGGAATATTACTCAGCCGTTAAAAAGAATTCATTTGAATCAGTTCTAATGAGATGGATGAAACTGGAGCCCATTATACAGAGTGGAGTAAGCCAGAAAGATAAAGAACATTACAGCATACTAACACATATATATGGAATTTAGAAAGATGGGAATGATAATCCTACATACAAAACAGAAAAAGAGACACAGATGTACAGAACAGACTTTTGGACTCTGTGGGAGAAGGCGAGGGTGGGATGTTTCAAGAGAACAGCATCGAAACATGTATATGATCTATGGTGACACAGATCACCAGCCCAGGTTGAATGTATGAGGCAAGTGCTCAGGCCTGGTGCATTGGGAAGACCCAGAGGGATCAGGTAGAGAGGGAAGTGAGAGGGGGGATCGGGATGGGGAATACATGTAAATCCATGGCTGATTCATGTCAATGTATGACAAAACCCACTACAATATTGTAAAGTAGTTAGCCTCCAGCTAATGGAAATAAATGAAAAAAAAATTAAAAAAATTAAAAAAAAAAACAATTCTGCAACAGTTCCTCAGGCCATTCAGTCTTTTACTCCCCTAAATAATTTATATTTTCCCTTTTGTCCTCAAGCCTTTAACCCCTTATAGTGAACTTCCTCATAGTGAATCACATTGGTTTTATTTCACAGAAAGTATAAAAACAGAAAACAATTTCAGAATCATCAAAAAGTGTAATCAACAAAATGTCTAACTTCTAATCAATGAATCAACAAAATGTGGTATACCCATGTAGTTAAAAATTATTGAGTACTGCAATGGAATGGAATACAAATAAATGCCAGAACATGGATGAAATCAGGAAACATTATGCCTAGTGAAAAAAATACAGTCACAGAGACCACAAATTGTATAACTGCATTTATATAAAATATCCAGAAAAGGCAACTGTGTACAGACAGAAATAAATTAGTGCTTGCTTTGAGTGGGTTTAGAATGGAGAACACAGAGTGAATGAAAATGTGTACAAGGTTTCTTTTGAGAGATAAAAATGTAAAATTAGATTGTAGTGATGACTGCACAACTATGTGAATATATTCAAAACCATTGATTTGCATGCTTTCAATGGGTGAATTATTTAGTATAGAAATGTATGAGCTGTTTAAAACAAAACAGAATCAGAGAATAAGTATTTTTTAACTGTGCACACTTTCCACACTTAGTTCATCTGGTAGACTATATTCCTTCAAATCACATCTTAGCTTGGGCTTGAAAGTTAAAAAATGGGGCAGAAATGATTAAAGGTATGTTGACAAAAGCGAGAGAGAGAGAAAGAATGCAAGAACATGGAGAGGAGATAGCAAATCATTAGACAATTATTTTGAAGGATTCTCATTTTGATTGTGTTGACTCTGCAGGTCAGTATGGGGAGTAATTCCATCTTAACAATATTCGGTCTTTAAATCCATGAACATGTGAATTTTCCCTTTATTTTTAGATCATGTTTAAATGGCTCTCAACAATGTTTTCTAGTTTTCATAATGTTTTGTACTTCTTTTATGAAATTTATTCCTAAGTATTTTATTCTTTTTGCTGCTAGTGTAAATGAGATAATTTTATCAATTTCATTTTTGGATTGTTCATTAAAGTGTATAGAATACAATTGATTTTTGTATATTGTATATACAATATTTTTGTATATTGATTTTGAAACCTTGATCAATTATCTTACCAGGTCTCATAGATTTTCCATGTTGAAGAAGCTCTTCTTCAAATAAAGAGCTTTACTTCTTGCTTTTCATTTTGTATACTTTTAATTTCCTTTTCTCTTAATTATTCTCTATAGAACTCCAGTACAATGAAGTCGAGAGAGCAGACATTCCTGTCTTATTTGTGGTCTCTGTAGTAAAGAATCCAGTCAACAATAAATATGCTAGTTATAGGTTTTTTAGTAAACTTTATCAAATTAAACAAGTGCCCTTCTATTTCTAGTTTTTTCTAGGGTTTTTATATTGAAATGTGTTGGATTCTTTCAAATGCTTTCCAATTGAAATGATCATGTGCTTTTTGTTCTTTTCTCTTAATATAATGAATCATATTGACTTGTTTTTATATTTTGAACCAATCTTGGAACAAGATCAGAATATATATGGAACAGATACTAGTCTTTAAAATAAGCCTTGATGACAAAATATGCATAGAAATGAATGAAAATGATAACACAACAACCCAAAACCTATGGGACACTGTAAAAGCAGTGCTAAGGGGAAGATTCATAGCATTACAGGCCTACCTCAAGAAAGAAGAAAAAAGTCAAATAAATAACCTAACTCTACACCTAAAGCAACTAGAGGAAGAAGAAATGAAGAACCCCAGGGTTAGTAGAAGGAAAGAAATCTTAAAAATTAGGGCAGAAATAAATGCAAAAGAAACTAAAGAGACCATAGCAAAAATTAACAAAGCTAAAAGCTGGTTTTTTGAAAAAATTAACAAAATTGACAAACCATTAGCAAGACTCATTAAGAAACAAAGGGAGAAGAACCAAATTAACAAAATTAGAAATGAAAATGGAGAGATCACAACAGACAACACTGAAATACAAAGGATCATAAGAGACTACTACCAGCAGCTCTATGCCAATAAAATGGACAACTTGGAAGAAATGGACAAGTTCTTAGAGAAGTATAACTTTCCAAAACTGAACCAGGAAGAAATAGAAGATCTTAACAAAACCATCACAAGCAAGGAAATCGAAACTGTAATCAGAAATCTTCCAGCAAACAAAAGCCCAGGACCAGATGGCTTCACAGCTGAATTCTACCAAAAATTTAGAGAAGAGCTAACACCTATCTTACTCAAACTCTTCCAGAAAATTGCAGAAGAAGGTAGACTTCCAAACTCATTCTATGAGGCCACCATCACCCTAATTCCAAAACCAGACAAAGATGCCACAAAAAAAGAAAACTATAGGCCAATATCGCTGATGAACATAGATGCAAAAATCCTTAACAAAATTCTAGCAAACAGAATCCAACAACATATTAAAAAAATCATTCATCATGACCAAGTGGGCTTTATCCCAGGAATGCAAGGATTCTTTAATATCCGCAAATCAATCAATGTAATACACCACATTAACAAATTGAAAGATAAAAACCATATGATTATCTCAATAGATGCAGAAAAAGCCTTTGACAAAATTCAACATCCATTTATGATTAAAACTCTCCAGAAAGCAGGAATAGAAGGAACATACCTCAACATAATAAAAGCTATATATGACAAACCCACAGCAAGCATCACCCTCAATGGTGAAAAATTGAAAGCATTTCCCCTGAAATCAGGAACAAGACAAGGGTGCCCACTCTCACCACTACTATTCAACATAGTTTTGGAAGTTTTGGCCACAGCAATCAGGGCAGAAAAAGAAGTAAAAGGAATCCAGATAGGAAAAGAAGAAGTGAAACTCTCGCTGTTTGCAGATGACATGATCCTCTACATAGAAAACCCTAAAGACTCTACCAGAAAATTACTAGAGCTAATCAACGAATACAGTAAAGTTGCAGGATATAAAATTAACACACAGAAATCTCTTGCATTCCTATACACTAACAATGAGAAAACAGAAAGAGAAATTAAGGAAACAATACCATTCACCATTGCAACAAAAAGAATAAAATACTTAGGAGTATATCTACCTAAAGAAACAAAAGACCTATACATAGAAAACTATAAAACACTGATGAAAGAAATCAAAGAGGACACAAGCAGATGGAGAAATATACCATGTTCATGGATTGGAAGAATCAATATTGTCAAAATGGCTATACTACCCAAAGTAATCTATAGATTCAATGCAATCCCTATCAAACTACCAACAGTATTTTTCACAGAAATAGAACAAATAATTTCACAATTTGTATGGAAATACAAAAAACCTCGAATAGCCAAAGTAATCCTGAGAAAGAAGAATGGAACTGGAGGAATCAATCTGCCTGACTTCAGACTCTACTACAAAGCCACAGTCATCAAGACAGTATGGTACTGGCACAAAGACAGAAATATAGATCAATGGAACAGAATAGAAAGCCCAGAGATAAGTCCACGAACCTATGGTCACCTTATCTTCGACAAAGGAGGCAAGGATATACAGTGGAAAAAAGATAACCTCTTTAACAAGTGGTGCTGGGAAAACTGGTCAACCACCTGTAAAAGAATGAAACTAGAACACTTTCTAACACCATACACAAAAATAAACTCAAAATGGATTAAAGATCTAAATGTAAGACCAGAAACTATCAAACTCCTAGAGGAGAACATAGGCAAAACACTCTCCGACATAAATCACAGCAGGATCCTCTATGACCCCCATCCCAGAATTTCAGAAATAAAAGCAAAAATAAACAAATGGGACCTAATGAAACTTAAAAGCTTTTGCACAACAAAGGAAACTATAAGCAAGGTGAAAAGACAGCCCTCAGATTGGGAGAAAATAATAGCAAATGAAGCAACAGACAAAGGATTAATCTCAAAAATATACAAGCAACTCCTCCAGCTCAACTCCAGAAAAATAAATGACCCAATCAAAAAATGGGCCAAAGAACTCAACAGACATTTCTCCAAGGAAGACATACAGATGGCTAACAAACACATGAAAAGATGCTCAACATCACTCATTATCAGAGAAATGCAAATCAAAACCACAATGAGGTACCATTATACGCCAGTCAGGATGGCTGCTATCCAAAAGTCTACAAGCAATAAATGCTGGAGAGGGTGTGGAGAAAAGGGAACCCTCTTACACTGTTGGTGGGAATGCAAATTAGTACAGCCACTATGGAAAACAGTGTGGAGATTTCTTAAAAAGCTGGAAATAGAACTGCCATATGACCCAGCAATCCCACTTCTGGGCATACACACCAAGGAAACCAGATCTGAAAGAGCCACATGCACCCCAATGTTCATCGCAGCACTGTTTATAATAGCCAGGACATGGAAGCAACCCAGATGCCCATCAGCAGACGAATGGATGAGGAAGCTGTGGTACATATACACCATGGAATATTACTCAGCCATTAAAAAGAATTCATTTGAATCACTTCTAATGAGATAGATGAAACTGGAGCCCATTATACAGAGCGAAGTAAGCCAGAAAGATAAAGACCATTACAGTATACTAACACATATATATGGACTTTAGAAAGATGGTAACGATAACCCTATATGCAAAACAGAAAAAGAGACTCAGATGTATGGAACAGACTTGTGGACTCTGGGAGAAGGCGAGGGTGGGATGTTTCAGGAGAACAGCATTGAAACATGTGTATTATCTAGGGTGAAACGGATAACCAGCTCAGGTTGGGTACATGAGACAAGTGCTCTGGCCTGGTGCACTGGGAAGACTCAGAGGGATCGGGTGGAGAGGGAGGTGGGAGGGGGGACTGGGATGGGGAATACATGTAAATCCATGGCTAATTCATATCAATGTATAACAAAAACTACTGTAATGATGTAAAGTAATTAGCCTCCAACTAATAAAAATATAAAAAAAAAAAATAAAAATAAAATAAGCCTTGATGAAATTGAAAGGCTAGATTAATACAAAGTATGTTCTCTGACCGCATGAAATGAGATTAGAAATAAGTAACAAAATTAATTAGAAATTGAAAACTAAATTGAAATTAAACAACACATTCCTAAATGTGCAATGGACCAAAGAGGAAATCACATAGGAAATTATAAAATACTTTGAGATTAACACAAATACAAAAGCCTTGGAAATGTATACATAAAGGCAAATTTATATTTATAAATGCCTATACTCTAGTACTCTTGCCTGGAAAATCCCATGGACGGTGGAGCCTGGTAGGCTGCAGTCCATGGGGTCGCTAAGAATCAGACATAACTGAGTGACTTCACTTTCACTTTTTACTTTCCTGCATTGGAGAAGGAAATGGCAACCCACTCCAGTGTTATTGCCTGGAGAATCCCAGGAACAGGGGAGCCTGGTGGGCTGCTGTCTATGGGGTCGCACAGAGTTGGACACAACTGAAGTGACTTAGCAGCAGCACACTAAAAAAATTTTTTTAAATCTCAAATCAGTAACTTAAATTTCCACCTTAAAAGACTGGAAAAGGAAGAACAAACCAAACTCAAGCAAGCAGAACAAAGTGATAAAGATTAGAGAAGAGATAAATGAACTGGAAAATAGAAAACCGATTTAAAAATAAATAACAAGACTTTTTTTTGCAGAAAATGACAGAATGCTTCTAAAATTCACATGGAAATTCAAAAGACCCAAAATAGTCCAAACAATCTTGAAAAGAAGGTAACAATGGATTGTTGATGGATTCATGTTTCCTAGTTTCAAAACTAATAAGAAAGCTATAGTAATCAAGACAGTGTGGTACTGACATAAGGATATACATATACATCAATGAATTTGCATGAAGAATTCAGATATAGATTACATTTACACCGAATTGAATTTGACAAGCGTAACAAGAAAACTATGTTGGGGAAACAACTGACTTTTCAATAAATTGTACTAGGACAGCTGTATGTCTACATATAAAAGAAAGAATTTGGACCCCTACCTCACACCAAACTCAAAAGCTAACTAAAAATAGATAATAGACTTGAATATAAGAGCTAAATCCATAAAATTCATAGAATAAAATCTAAAATTAAATCTTTGTGTCCTTGAATTTGATAATTCTATTAAACTAAAATCAATTTTCCTACTGGTCCTTCTTATATCTTTTTCTTCATGAAAATATGCACACACATTATCATTTTCATCACCAATTTGTTTCAGCTCCGCTCAAAATGCTTCTTTGCCTAAATCTCAAGTACTGAGAATTCTCTCTCTCTGGATGGAGTATTCTACCTTCACTACTTCATATGTTGTTTTAAACTTTCAATTTAGCTTCAGAATTATTCCTACTCCTCAATGATTTACAATTCTTAAAATTTTCTGTCCATATCTATATCAAGACTGAGCTTCAGGTTGATTATATCAAATCTTCTCCCTAGAGATCAAGACCTTTTTCTCTTTTGCTTGGTACCTGGTATGTTTAATTTTCAATGACAATATTCAGCCAAAGTAAACACTTTCTATTATCCAGCTTTTAACGCAAATCTCCAAAGCAATGAAGATATAGATAGATAGAAATAAAGCAACCAACTGGCTGCATTACAAATTCATGCTATCTGCTATCTCAAATGTAACTGTAAATAACTCACCTAGATTTTCTTAGTTTAATCTGTGTTTTCTTACATAGAGTTGCTCTCTTGTGATGGAACATATCATATCACTGCTTGATCTCACCTTCTCCTTTGATGAAAGATTAACCATCCCAAAAGAACTCCATCAGCTTATCTGCCATCAACTTCAATGTGTTTCTATAGCTGTTCATTATGTAATCATTTTATCTCAGAAGACAAGAAATATTCTTGTTAATTTTCAAAGCCTTTCAAACTTTACTTGATCCTACCTATGTCATGTTCTATAGGAACTGCCTCCATGGTCTTTACATACACACCTTCAATTTGTCTATTCGTTAGACTTCTTCATAAATGTTCAGTCATTTCCTATAAAAATAAAATTGTCCTTATAAAAAATAAAATGCTAATTGACCTCAATCCAATTTATTTTCTACTAAACTAAAATATTGATTACTCTGCTTCCAATTCTCCTTCTAATCATTCCTCAACTTATGACACACAATCTTCAATCACAGTATTAAAAAATCCCTAATTGTTACTGATAACAGTCCAGTGACCACTTTATAGTGCCTTTACTTTTCTGAAGCAGCACCCTGTTGAACAGTTACTGTTTATGAAAATGGCGACATCACTCCCATGCCATAAACTCAGTTGATGGACTTTCCACCTTTTTGAAAACTACTCACTTTTCAGTTTATTTCAATTCAGTTGCTCAGTCGTGTTTGACTCTTTGTAACCCCATGGACTGCAGCATGCCAGGCCTCCCTGTCCATTGCCAGCTCCCAGAGTTTACTCAAACTCATGTCCATTGAGTCAGTGATGCCATTCAGCTATCTCATCCTCTGTCATCCCCTTCTCCTCCTGCCTTCAATCTTTCCCAGCATCAGGGTCTTTTCCAGTGAGTCAGTTCTTCGCATCAGTTGGCCAAAGTATCAGAGCTTCAGCTTCAGCATCAGCCCTTCCAATGAATATCCAGGACCAATTTTCTTTAGGATGGACTGGTTGGATCTCCTTGCAGTCCAAGGGACTCTCAAGAGTCTTCTCCAACACCACAGTTCAAACGCATCAACTCTTCAGTGTTCAGCTCACTCACTCTCTTTTCCCTCAATTCTTCTATACTTCAGTCCTTAATACAATGTCCTTGTACAGTTTCCATTTTTAATTCCATGGATGACTTCTGGAAATTTGTCTCTTATCTTCCTGATCTTTACACCTGTTCAGCTACATTCAGGAGACCTCCCCAAAACTGTACCTCAACACTAAACTCATCATGAACATCCTCAAACTTTGTCTTGATCCTTGCTTCCTACATCAATCAATATCATCACCTTTCTCTTACTCATTCAGGTTTTGAAGATCAGGGTTATCAGCGATATTTTTTTCTCATGTATAATTAGTGACCAAATGCTATAGAATGTATCTCTATAAGACTTTGACTTATCTTAATTATGCAATTTAATAACTCTTTACTTCTTTCCTGGGACATTATAATATTTATAATGAATAATTTATATATAAATGTATATATAATATTTATAATATTGGAAGCAAGATGTTGCTTCCAATTTTCCCACCCTTGAAAAATATGATCCACATTGTCATTGGTTATTTTTCTATAACACAGATTTTATCAAACTATTTACATAAAACTCAAATATGACAATTATGTGCTTATATATTCATATATACTCTATGCAAATACTATATTTTACCCAGCTTACAGTAATACTTTGCTATGATTATTATGTTGCAAAAAATGACCACTCAATACATTTTTAATGAATGAGTTGATTACCAACTCACTAGCTTAATTCATTTTCATGTTTTAGCTAATGGAAAAATAGATAAGAACAGTGGTTATTAAGAGCTTAGATGGTGAGTAGTTCAATCCCTATGCCACTACTGCCTTAAACTCTGAGCCTTATTTTCTCCATCCATAAAATGATGACAATAACAGCACATGTTTCTTAGGGTTTTCCAATAAGAATTAATTCTTGACTCAATTCATATGAAGAACTGAAAGAGTATCCTCATGTTTTAAGCCCTCAATAAATGTTAGCCATCATTATTAATTAACATATATATTTATACAACAAAACAAAAATATGGACTTTAAAGACAGATCTAAAATTGTTTCCAACAGATGTGCTTTCATGTGCTTTGCATGCAACTTCCTGGCAGGTGACAAATAACAATAAACTTAATTAGGGGTGACTTTTCTGGTTAGTATAAAGGACAGAGCAGTTTTAATCCTGGCAAGAAGCAGAGTCTGGAAGCTTTTCATATTTAATCATTTTCTTTAACATGAATAAGTCGAGTGCTCCATTAGTTCTGGAAAGGAGAGTATAATAGAATCAGTTCTATAATAGGGGCATTAAGCCCTCCTGCATTATAGGAAATTGTTGAAAAAGGCTGCCAGGCTCTGATTTCCTTGCCAAAATAGGGTTACAGATACTCAACAGTAACATCCATCCTGATAAAAAAAATTTTTTTACTTTAAATAGCAAGAAATTCAAATGGCAGCATAGAATGCGAATGTCAGTTTTGAGCAAGAGTAGAAATCAAAACATATAGACACAATCCGTTCTTAAAGCAGGTGCTTATTAGCACTATCACTTTATTTAGATGGTTTAATCAAGATGAAATGATATTTCCATTGCTTGTCTTTAATTTACATTGCCTCTGTAAGCTAGAATTCAAATTTAAGCCAATATCAACAGTCTATGTAAAACAGAGACTTTTTTTTTACCTTTTGAATGTTGACATCAAAGAAGGTCAACTCTGTCGTAGTAAATTGAGAAAAATTTAGCCACATCAGTTTTTTTTATTACCTTACTTCAGAATTAGACAATTTCCCTTCAATGACAGGTTTTATTACCACTACATTTCTTAAAGGCACTAATTTGTCTATTCATTATACACTGCTTTCCAATTTGAGAGAGAAAATTTTGAGTTCCTCTAATACCTGCTAGGAAAATCCTGATGCTGGCATTTACTAGCCTGATCCCAAACCCTTGTTGCTACTGAAACTCTGTGCGGGGCATAGGCTGCAGAATGAAGAACTGTTCAGAGGCAGGAAAGCCTCTCTGTAACAGTGTCAGCAACCTCCCCAGAAGCACTATGCAGCGTGGAGCGTGCATCAGGGTGACATTGGTGTGCTTCAAACTGAAAGAAAACATAAACCCATTGACAGGGCACATAGACATCTCTTTAATAAAATATAAATGTGACAAGCTGACTCCACAAGCATTCTTTCCTTATCAAATCTGTTCTGATTACTTTACAGTCACACTTTTCATACACAGCCTGCTCATATCCCCATCTACTGAAATGAAATAGA
Organism: Odocoileus virginianus; assembly: GCF_023699985.2. Taxonomy (NCBI): domain Eukaryota; kingdom Metazoa; phylum Chordata; class Mammalia; order Artiodactyla; family Cervidae; genus Odocoileus; species Odocoileus virginianus. The sequence continues at coordinate 18,077,393 of NC_069674.1, forward strand.
CGCACTCAAGCAGCCCCAGAGAGAAACACTCCCCAGCTGGCATTCCCGCCTGCTTCTCAAGCAGAACTCCATGAATCCACATGGATTTATATCACCAGTGAATCCAGATAGCTAACATCAGCTCTCTCTCCACATCACATGTAAAAGAGTTATTTCTTCTTTCTTTGGCCTCAGAGTACTTTATCGCCCTAAACATCTCATTATTCACAAAGACATGTTTCAATATAAAATTCAAAAGTGAAAGTAAAATTATTCAATGCCACTACAAATGCATACTTTCAAAGAGCTTATATCCAGCAGATTTCTTATTTAACCTTCCATTTCATTCAACAATCTATTAATGCCTTTGATAACAGTGTTCCGTGTTCTTTTCTTATATCTTTTAAATGAGAACCAGTAGTGCCTTTTCAGATTGGTTCTTCACTAAACATTATCAGATCTTAATAATTCAAAGAGAGATAACAATAAAAATCCAAAGAAGGAGATAGTGCTTATAGATATTATTATTATTATTATAGTAAGATAAGGGTGGAGACGTTTTATCTCCACATTTTTATGAAACATGTCTTTCCAGGAAGAAACCTAAAAGATAATTCTTAATAGTATCAATTCATGCTAAAAGAACTGATTTCTCTATTTTCCTGCTTCCTACCATCTACTTGCCCAGGTCAAATCCTTGGCTTAAAAAAGTCTTATTTACTTACAAATAAATAAGTAACAAGACGCTGAGACACTGACTTGGGAAGTTAGAGAAAAGTAAGAAGTAACAATTTGAAGGTTACTTGAGCTCCACCCCCTACAGCCCAAATTATATTTCTTATAATATAGCAAGGATATGTTTATATTATGTGGTAAAATAGACAAAAATGGAATATACATAGGTAGTAGTTTAAATTTACTTTGTGACTTTTTTAATGCTTACGTATGTTGTTACTTTCTTTTAAAAGGAGGCTACCAAAGATGACTCTCTAGAAAATAAAGCACAGCAGGGTGTGACAACAAATACCCAAAGACCATAGAATTACAGTTATGAGAATGTGATACCTTATAAGAAACCACTAACTTTTTGATTAAATGTCAGATTCACCAAATTTAGGGAAAGTGACCTAAACCAAGATCATCATAATTTCCCCTCAGACCACTCTGTCCTGAGTATCTCTTTCTACTATTACCCTAGAACCCAGAACACATTGGTTCAAGCTGGTCCACAAGAACCTGCTTGGTCTCCAGTTTCAGGGAGATATGGTGAGACATTAAAGCAAGTACAGCAAGAAGGAGTCTCAGGCCACAAACTATATTCTTTTCTTCTGTTTAAGGACTTTTATTCACCTAGAGTTGAGACTCTGCAACAAGGAGCATATAGAGATCAGATATAAGAGCGTGTGTGTGTGTGTGTGCGTGTGCGTGTGTGTGTGTGTGTGTGTGTGCGTGTGTGTGTGTGTGTGTGTGTGTGTGTGTGTGTGAGGGAGTGGGGAGAGCACCATCAGAGAGTCAGAATAATTTGACCAAACATGAATCCACTAAGGCACCTGTCATCACTCCTGGTCCTTGGAGAGCTGAACACGCAAACTGCTACAGAGATGACAATTGATGTTCACATGGCACCTTGGGATCTGGTAGCTCTTTCTACCATGCTTCCATCATATTGAGTTTAAAGTAACCATTTTATTCTGCTGCTTTGACAACATGCTAGGGTTCAGGAAACAGATTATCTAAGACTACCTCTGCCCAGATGCATTTCTTCTCTAGGGTCTTGACATCTTCCCAAGAAGTTCTACACCCCCAGAAATTGGCTTAGGTCTCAGTCTCTGATCCTACAGAAACATCAGAAAGTTTTTTCCTCATCCCAGGATTTCTCCAGGGGAACCACCAGTCTGGAGAAATTGATGATTTGGCTTCAATTGCTTCCATTCCACTCTCCCAATTCTCCTAACTTTATTGTGTGGCTTTTATTTTCCCTCAGGACCTAAGCTTTTGAAATGCAGCTTAGAGAGAAATTCTTTTTTTAATTTTGAGTTGTTTTATCTATCCCTAGAGACAAGGAATAGAGAGCAACTGAGATACTTAATGAAGGCAGGCCAATAAGTTAATTTTAAAAATCTAGAAGGAAATAAATAATTTAAAGTGATACTTTTTAAAAAGCTAAAGAATAAAAAAATTAAGATAAGGCATAAAAAGCAAACTGAAGTTAGATTATCTTTTCTGCAAGGAATAGTTTTACTCTTTAATTACGTTTCCTGGTCATGTTCCTTTCATAGCTTCTTAGACTCTTTCTGCAGTTCTTGCCACCTAAACGCAAATGCCCTAACCTCTGCCTGATCTGAACACTAAGTAGAAAACAGCAAGAGATTAGGGCATAAAAAGGAGCCTTACCTTGACAAGGTTCCCCTTCTTGACCCTATGATTTATCTAGATAGTAATGAAATGTTAGAACCTAAGTTCCATGAAGGTAGGAATCGTGTGTTTCTTGTTCATTGCTCATTCAATTCAGTTCAGTGGCCCAGTCGTATTCAACTCTTTGCAACTCCATCAATCTTTCCCAGCATTAGGGTATTTTCCAATGAGTCAATTCTTCCCATCAGTTGTCCAAAGTATTGGAATTTCAGCTATAGCATCAGTCCTTCCAATGAATATTCAGGACTGATTTCCTTCAGGCCTTTCATTACTCATTGCCCGCACTGAAAACTGAGCCTGCTCCATAGTAGCTGCTCAATCAATATTTTTTTTTTGGATGAACACATCATGTAAGATCATGCATTTATATCCATGAAGATAGATTTCAGTAATTCCTGCAGCTAAACACTACTCATTATTCTGAGGTTCTCTGAGGGACCCAGTAAAAAAACAAATATCTCACCACCACCAACACAAATGGTAGAAAACTATTTGAGAGGAACTATTGGAATGAGTGCAGACACAGTTCTCCTAGTGGCGTGGAAGACTGCTCCTTCCACTACAGCCCAGAGATCTGCAGATTTCCCCCAAATTTCAGATGAACTATGAGGATGCTCTAATCCCATAGCAAGTATGATAGAAAGAAAAGCTTTTCTCAGAGATCTTAACTCAAACAAATAAGCAGCAGCAGCTATAGCTCCTCAACTCCTGCCAACATATTCTGAACCATAAAGGCAAAACCAGATTTCCCATGAGAAGGATTCAACCTACTGACCATTCATAGTTGTCTTTAAAACTTGCTCCATTAGTCCCTCTCCATATTATACTCTAGAATCAGAGCACAGAAATAGAGTTATGATCCAAGTACAATCTTGACAAATCCTGACATGAATCTGAGACTCATAAGTTTTCTTATTCATCCCATGTATTAGATCCTTTTCTATGATACTAATATTACCTGACAAACCTAGACAGCATATTAAAAAACAGAAACATTACTTTACTGACAAAGGTCTGTACAGTCAAAGCTATGGTTTTTCCAGTAGTCATGCAAGGATGTGAGAGTTGGACCATAAAGAAGACTGAGCACCAAAGAATTGATGCTTTTGAACTGTGGTGTTGGAGAAGACTCTTGAGAGTCCCTTGGACAGCAAGGAGATCCAAACAGTCCATCCTAAAGGAAATCAGTCCTGAATATTCATTGGAAGGACTGATGCTAAAGCTGAAACTCCAAAACTTTGGCCACCTGATGCGAAGAACTGACTCATCAGAAAAGACCCTGATGCTGGGAAAGATTGACGGCAGGAGAAGAAAGGGGAGACAGAGGATGAGATGGTTGGATGGCATCAGCAACTCTATGGATATGAGTTTCAGCAAGCTACAAGAGTTGGTGATGGACAGGGAAGCCTGGCATGCTGCAGTCCACGGGGTTGCAGAGAATTGGACACAACTGAGTGAATGAACTGAACTGAACTGAGCATTACCTGGAAGTTGAATTCTTCACCAATAGGTCCTGGTCCCAAACTTGAGTTCTTTTCTCCTCTAACCTTTTCTTCAAAGATCTAGTTGACATGACTCAATACAGTATTCTTTAAGTCACCGAGTTAAACTCACTTTAGTAAACTTAAATTTTTATACCAGAGGAGTGTTTTATTTTTCCACTAGTGACTATAAATGGGAAATTTTATTGAAAAATATCTCTTGAGCTATTACTTGAGTATTATAACTAGAATGCCCTGTCAATGGAAAATGAAACATACATCCATTATTAGTTCCATAATAATATTAAAAATATGAGCCAAACTCAATAAGCCTAACTAAATATGGATCTACAGAGTAATATCCCGGATATGCAATAAGTGCTACACAGAATGATTCATTTTAATATGCAACAGTGCAGAACAATCTCATGTGATGGCGTAGTTACATTCTTAGAATACTGCAGCTTTCATTAAAATGCTTTCTCAGAGGAACACAGGCAAAGTATGGAGCTACACTGCTCATGGTTGGAGACAATCCAAATCTATGGTGTTAGAAAACAGATAAAAGATTAAAGCCCATTACAGATTCCTGAATTAATGAGGACACTTTCGAGAAGCTCTGCTACAGAATGCACTTTCTGAAAGCAGCCTGCTCTTGTCATCTCAAGGTTTGCTGACTTTGCTCTTTTTGCCTGCAACAACCTTCTGGTCATTCTTCAAGTGGATGGCTCCTTTTCTTCATTAGAACTCAGCGGACACATCACCTTCCACATGAAGATTTATTCAAGCCTCAGTCCCCTGACCATGCCAGATGCCTCTCCTCTAAGCTCCTAATCACAGTGGGTTTACCACTCTCACAGCATTTGTCACAAGGTTGCCATTGTGTATTATTTATTGTCATGCCTCATTATGTCAAAAGCTGCTTCAAGACAATAAGCATGTTTTTATCTCTCTGATTCCTGACCTTGTAGTTGGCCTGATATATAGCAAGAGCTTAATAATCATGTGTTGATGCCTCTTTCTTTGGCCAATTCTTTCTCATAGCTGAGTCCTCAATTTAAATATGACTTTAACTAAAAGGCCTTCTTTGACATTTCAGTTTACTTTGGTATCCCTGTGATACCCATACTATATTCATCACAATTGTAATTATAGTTATGAACGTGATGGTTGTTTGAAGCCTTTCCCCATTAGGCTAAAAGCTCTATGAGAACAGGCACTATGTCTCCCCTGTTTGAAGTTATACCCCTCTTGACTTACTGAGCCTGTTACATAATTTACACTCAAAAATAGTTATTGAGTCAACTACTGATACTTGCTACAGTTGGGATGAACTTTGAAATCATTATGTTTTCAATGAAAGAAGCTAATCACAAAAGACCACATTTCACATAATCTCATTTTTATAAAATATCCATACTAGACAAGTCTATAAAGACATGAAGATTAGTGGCTGCCTATGACTGTAGCAGGGGCGAAAGAAGAAAGAGAAGTGAGAAATGGTAGTGACTATTAATGGGAACAAGGTTTCTTTTTGTGCTAATGGGAATATTTAAAACTTAGATTGCAGTGGTAATGTCCTAACTCTGTAAATATACTAAAATCTATTGACTTGTGCACTTTAAATAGATGAATGTTATGATAGGTGAATTGTATTTCAATAAAGCTACCGAAATAATTATTGAATAAATAAATACTTGAATTAATAGATGAACATGAAGTTCAGGGGTCCGTCATTTAGCAAAAGGAACGTATTTCTGGAAATGGAAACCCTGCTACCCTTGGTCCTTTGATCTTACTCTTTTCAAAGATGCATTTCTGGCATTGACATAAAACACTGTCAATCATGTTTCCTTTATTTTCATATTCTCTGAATCCATGCAGTGATGCTTGCTATAGTGCCTTTCAGCTTTCTGTCATATAATTAATTGATCTCTGGTCCTCTGAGGCAGCCTCCAACGAATAAAAATAAATGGAAAAAAAAATCTAAAAGAGCTTAAAAAAAAAAAAGAAAAAGAATACCCATTAGCTTAAAATAAATAAATAAAATAAAATAAAAATCCTTAAAAAAAAAAAATTCCGCCAAACCCCAATTGTCATGTGTTTCCTCTCTCTGTCCATCATTTGAAGTCACTATGGGCCACTGAAGAAAAGTGCAACTAAAAACAGCTGCTGCTGCTGCTAAGTCACTTCAGTTGTGTCCAACTCTGTGCGACCCCAAAGACGACAGCTAGGAGCAACCAAATGACCTCAGTGAAATGCCCCTCTTCCTTCTCCTCTACTGTGCCACTTGTAACATAAGTGATGGCTGTAACTCTGGCAGCCACTTTGGATAATGAGAATGAGTTCCATACCTTCAGAATGTCAAGATTCAGTGGGAAGGAGATTATGAAACTTTTCTGTTTAATTATAGCAAAACAAAAATTTCAAAATATGGGTGCATGCATGTGTACTTGCCTGCTCAGTAATGTCCAACTCTTTGCAACCCCATAGACTGTAGCCTACTAGGTTCCTCTGTCCACAAGGTTTCTTTAAGCAAGAATACTGGAGTCGGCTGCCATTTCCTACTGCAATATATGGGTATATCCTGTCTAAATTCTGAGGAGGTAACCTTTAAATCATGGAGAGAACATTTTATTTCTATAAGGAATAACTGAATTCCACAAAAAGTGTCACTGAATACCTTGAGGAAGAAAACATGAGTTGTCATATTAGAAGGAAGCATTTAACTCTTAATTCTATATTTTATTATCGGTGAGAACTCGGGGAGATAATTCATCAGTGGGTCATACTTTTTTTCATCTGTAAAACAGTGTTAATAAAACTTACTGTGTTATCAAAGGATAAAAATTATGCAATGTGTTTGATAGTACCCAGCAACTATTTGGGATATTGGAGATACTTTAAACATGCTTGTTTCTTTCAAACATAATTACTTCAATCAAAGAGGTAATCCAATCTTATCTTTCCAAAAGATAACAGTTTGGTCAATAACTAATCAAGAACTGTATGTGTGTACTTCCAATGTACCGTAAAATCTATTGAGTCATAAAAGAAACAAAAGTAAAAGGCACATTCTTGTCATCAGAGAACCTACATTAAGTTAGAGAGTCACGACTGATAGAGCACCACACGGTAGCACCTATTTAACATGGCATCACATGCTAACAGGAAGCTTCATGAGACTGTCAGAGTGAGAGATACCACTGGGAAGGAGGGTAGTGGGGAAAGTTTCATCAAAGAGGGTATACTTGATCAGAACTTGGAAAATCTTAATAGAAATATTTATATATAATTTATTAATCATTTTTATTGTGTCAAAATACCAGTGTTGTTAATTCCTTAATTCTAATAGCCAGGGTAATTCATACCTATTCTAGACAGAGAAAATATATTCAGACATAATGCAACTCAAAGAAGGAACCAGCAGTTCACCACTCAAAAGCCAATAAAGAAGTCAGTTTGGTGGAAAGGAAAGTTTGCTTTATTTTGGATGCCAGCAACCAGAAGAGGAGGGCAGACACCTGTCCAAAGGTCAATTCCACCTCCTGGCACTCAGCGAACAAGAGTTTTTATAGGCTGAGGGAGGGGCCACGTGTAGAAATAGCAGTCAGTTGTGACAATGTATTTCGACTGTTTGAGTACAGTTACTCTTCAGGTGCATACTGATTTATTCCCATCTCTTTGAGGCCAGCTGACAGAACTGTGGTGGCATAAGTCATGGCTACAGTCTGGTCATCACATAGTTAATTTATTCTACCAGGTGGGGGATTCTAAGACACCACAAAGGATATGGCTTGAATATTATCTATAGCCCTTGAGAAGGAACTAAAGGTCTTTGACTATGCCTTAAATGACTAAACTATTGTTATTTGGTCTTCTTTGCCTAATTTTCTTTGTTTCTGCATGTTCTCACTTCTATGATTAAACTTATTCTTCAGCTAAAGTTTTTCCACAGATGAAAGTCAGGCTGAGGACATTGAGGGGCAAGAACCATAGGGTCCTGCTCCACTTAAAGAACAGTTAAACTATGGCTGCTGCTGATACACTATCCAAGCCCATTCCTTCCCACTGCCGTCAATAGTTGAATGACAAAATCAAGACACTAAGTATCATCATATAGTTCTTTTGGTCAAGGATTAAGGGGACAATTCAACCATGGTAACAGCTACAAAAAGGAAATTTGGGAAATATATCTTTTACAATGGGGGAGGGGGACAAATATTAATAGAAGGCTGGGAATGAATTGCATTCATTTATATGGAATGAAAGCAAAAAAAGAATAAAATAACAGACACAAGTGTAATATAGATGAAAAATTCTTTGGAAAATGCATCCAAACAAAGCAGAAAGAAATGTAAGGCAAATTTTTCTATATGCTTAAGGAATTTAGAAATAACATGGAGCTCATGAATTAAGTGGTGAGAGAGACCATAAATAATGCAGGATATCAATGAAGGTTTGAAAATAGAATACAAAGGAAAGGTAGCTGACAAGCCTATCAAAGAAACTGAAGAGGAAACTAAAACCTTTAAAGTATTTGAAATCCCATTAGAAGCAGAAAAGAATTGAATTACAGTAGAGCAAGTCTTTTCAGTGGTAGGAAAGTAAATCTTGGGGGAGAGGGAATCACATAAAATTCAGAGTAAGAAGATGAAGAGATCACAATAACTAGACAGAAAACAACAACAAGAAGAAAAGACAATGAATTCAATTTTTGAATAATTGCTCTTGTGAAAGCAAACTGGAACACAAGGAATAAGTTTTAAATATATAGTATAATAGAAATTTCCTGAAATAAAGAAGACCTGAAGACTCAGATTCTAAAGAAAGATGACTGAAAGCAATGTGTACCTATCCCAGTGAATTTACAGAAACCCAAATATAATGAAGAAATTCCCTAATTATTCAGGCACAGCCTGCATGTCATTCGGAAAGAAAGCAATCAGTAGACTGACCTCTGACTCCTCTCCCAAACAATGTTAGATGCCATGGTATTGATCTACACTATATCAGGAACAAAGATGTAACTCAAAACTTCTACATGCTTCTAAGTTTTATTCCAGTTGGAGGATATTTTCATAAACTAGAAGGCATTTTCCTAAGCAAACAAAAACATCAGGAAATATAGCAGTAAGATTTTCTTCATTTCACACCCACTTGAAGAAGGAAAATCTTAGGAATCAAAAGCTAAAGTAGAATGAACAAATTCTAACTAAGTGGTTAAATTAGGGAAAGAAAAGCCTGACAGAGCACTAAGTACATAAAAAGGTATAAAAAGGTCAATAATGATACATCTAATTAGGAGCAATATCTGGATATTTTATAAACTCTGAAAGATATCTACCTACCTACCAAGGCTATGATTTTTCCAGTGGTCATGCATGGATGTGAGAGTTGGACTGTGAAGAAAGCTGAGCGCCGAAAAATTGATGCTTTTGAACTGTGGTGTTGGAGAAGACTCTTGAGAGTCCCTTGGACTGCAAGGAGATCCAACTGGTCCATCCTAAAGGAAATCAGTCCTGGATATTCATTGGAAGGACTGATGCTGAAGCTGAAACTCCAATACTTTGGCCACCTCACGCAAAGAGTTGACTCATTGGAAAAGACCCTGATGCTTGGAGGGATTGGGGGCCGGAGGAGAAGGGGACGACAGAGGATGAGATGGTTGGATGGCATCACCGACTCAATGGGCATGATTTTGTGTAAACTCCGGGAGTTGGTGATGGACAGGGAGGCCTGGTGTGCTGAGATTCATGTGGTCGCAAACAGTCGGACACGACTGAGCGACTGAACTCAACTGAACTGAATCTTAATAATGAGTTGCTGAAAATGGACAAGGACTAAGGTCAGAGACATGCCTAGACAAAGTGGAAAAAGAGGAGAAATGAGGTAATATAAATGAACAAACTTTATTATTTATTATGTGCTGTGAAATCAATATATTCACGATTACATTTGACATTAGGCCTGTGTTCATATATACCTTAGAAAACCTTCCTTAATTAATAATGCTATGAAATAGAGGAAAACAGTGGAATGGGAAAGACTAGAGATTTCTTTGAGAAAATTAAAGATACCAAGGGAACATTTCATGCAAGTTCAGTTCAGTCGCTCAGTCGTGTCCGACTCTTTGCGGCCCCATGAATAGAAGTGTCTTTTAATTTCATGGCTGCAGGCACCACCTGTAGTGATTTTGGAGCCCGAGAAAATAAAATCTGTCACTGTTTCTACTGTTTCCCATCTATTTGCCATGAAGTGATGTGACCGGATGTCCTGATCTTCTTTGTTTGAATGTTGAATTTTAAGCCAGCTTTTTCACTCTACTCTTTCACTTTCATCAAGAGGCTCTTTAGTTTCTCTTCGTTTTCTGCCATAAGGGTGGTGCCATCTGCATATCTGAGATTATTGATGTTTCCCCTGACAGTCTTGATTTCAGCTTGTGATTCTTCCAGCCCAGCATTTCACAAGATGTACTCTGCATAGAAGTTAAATAAGCAGGGTGACAACATACAACCTTGACGTATTCCTTTCCCAATTTGGAACCAGTCCGTTGTTCCATGTCCCATTGTAACTGTAGCTTATTGAACTGCATACAGGTTTCTCAGGAGGAAGGTAAGGTGGTCTGGTATTCCCATCCCTTTATGAATTTTCCATAATTTGTTGTGACCCACACAGTCAAAGGCTTTAGTGTACTCAATGAAGCAGAAGTAGATGTTTTTCTGAAATTCTCTTGCTTTTTCTACGGTGCAGTGGATGCTGGCAATTTGATCTCTGGTTCCTCTGCCTTTTCTAAATCCAGCTTCAACACCTGGAAGTTCTTGGTTCATGTACTTTTGAAGCCTGGCTTGGAGAATTTTGGGCATTGCTTTGGTAGCATGTGAGATGAGTACAATTGTGCAGTACTTTGAACATTCTTTGGCATTGCTTTTCTTTGGGATTGGAATGAAAACTGACCTTTCCTAGTCCTGTGGCCACTGTGAGTTTTCCAAATTTGCTGGCATATTGAGTGCAGCACTTTAACAGAAACATCTTCTAGGATTTGAAATAGCTCAGCTGGAATTCCATCACCTTCACTAGCTTTGTTCGTAGTGACGCTTCCTAAGGCCCACTTGACTATCACACTCCAGGATGTCTGGCTTCTAGGTGAGTGTTCACACCATCGTAGTTATCTGGGTCAGTAAGATCTTTTTTGAATAGTTCGTCTGTAGCTCTTCTAAATATCTTATTCTTCTGTTAGGTCCATATCATTTCTGTCCTTAATTGTGCCCATCTTTGCATGAAATGGAAATGAGATGGGAATACCAGACCACCTGACCTGCCTCTTGAGAAACCTGTATGCAGGTCAGGAAGCAACAGTTAGAACTGGACATAGAACAACAGACTGGTTCCAGATAGGAAAAGGAGTACGTCAAGGCTGTATATTGTCACCCTGCTTATTTAACTTATATGCAGAGTACATCATGAGAAACGCTGGGCTGGAGGAAGTACAACCTGGAATCAAGATTGCCAGGAGAAATATCAATAACCTCAGATATGCAGATGACACCACCCTTATGGCAGAAAGTGAAGAGGAACAGTCTGACACTGTTTCCACTGTCTCCCCATCTATTTCCCATGAAGCTCCTTTTAAGAAAAGCTATGACCAATCTAGACAGCATATTAAAAACTAGAGACATTACTTAGCCAATAAAGGTTTGTCTAGTCAAAGCTATGGTTTTTCCGGTAGTCATGTATGGATATGAGAGTTGGACCATAAAGAAAGCTGAGCACCAAAGAATTGATGCTTTTGAACTGTGGTGTTGGAGAAGACTCTTGAGAGTCCCTTGGATTGCAAGGAGATACAATCAGTCAATCTTAAAGGAAATCTGTCCTGAATATTCATTGGAAGGACTGATGCTGAAGCTGAAATTCCAATACTTTGGCCACCTGATGTGAAGAACTGACTTACTGGAAAAGACCCTGATGCTAGGAAAAGATCGAAGGTGGGAGGAGAAAGGGACAACAGAGGATGAGATGATTGGATGGCATCACTGACTAAATGGACATGAGTTTGAGCAAGCTCCGGGAGACTGTAAAGGACAGGGAAGGAAGCCTGATGCGCTGCAGTCCATGGCGTCACAAAGAGTCAGACGTGACTGAGTGACAAAAGAGTAACACCAACATATATTTACATATTTATATAAGCGTCAAACCTATCACTTTCTTAGGTTGTACAGGTATTACTAGGATTATAGTTTCCAAGTAAAAAAAATAAATATCAGGTAACAAACATTAGAAAACTAAAAACAAGCCACAAAGAAAAATGAAAAGAATCACTATTAATTTGAATTCCTACTATGATTCAACCACTGTGTCAAAATCTAAGTTGTTGTTAAGTCACTAAGTCATGTCCAATTCTTTGTGACCCCATGGACTGCAGCACAGCAGTCTTCCCTGTCCTTCACTATCTCCCAGAATTTGCTCAAACTCATGTCCATTGAGTCATGATACCATCTAACCATCTCATCCTCTATCACTCCCTTCTCTTCCTGTCATCAAACTTTTCCAGTATCGGGGTCTTTTCTAATGAGTTAGCTCTTTGCATCAGGTGGGCTTTTGATTAAAATTTTGTGACTGTCTTGAGTTTGATTGAAATTAAACTTAATTCATACATTTACAAAGATGCTTGCTGCTTAGAAGAAAAGTCATCACAAACCTAGACAGCATATTAAAAAGCAGAGTCATCACGTTGCTGACAAAGGTCTGGATATTCAAAGCTATGGCTTTTCCTGTAGCCACACATGATTGTGAGAGTTGGACCACAAAGAAAGCTGAGCACTGAAGAGTTGATGCTTTCAAATTGTGGTGCTGGAGAAAACTCTTGAGAGTCCCTTGGACAGCAAGGAGGTCACACCAGTCAATCTTAAAGAAAATCAACCCTGAATATTCATTGGAAGGACTGATGCTGAAGTTGAAGTTCCAATCCCTTGGCCACCTGATACGAACTGCTGACTCACTGAGAAAGACCTTGACGCTGGGAAGGATTGAGGGCAGGAGAGGAAGTGGGTGACAAATGATGAGATGGCTGGATGGCATCACTGACTCAATGGACATGAGTTTGAGCAAACCAGGAGATAGTGAATAATAGAGAAGCCTGGTGAACATGACTGCTTATTAGACTATTAGAAATATTTTCTAATTTCCTTGTTATGGCCTCTTAGATACATCCACCATTAAAAGTGGACATTTCTCCATGGTATTTTGTTTAAAGTATCTTCAATATTAATTTTTTATTTTGATATGCTGCAGACCATAGGGTCACAAAAAGTTGAACACAACTGAGCGACTGAACAACATATCCAAAGACAACTGATTTCCTTATAATGTTGTCTTTCAAATAAATTTTAAATCTTTTCAGTATCTTTCAGTGAGATTTCTACACAATTTTCTAAACAAAGACAATGAATTTCTTTTGTGAGACTTATTTCTAGTTACTTGTATTACTCTGCTCTAGTTGCCATAACAAAATACCATACACTAGGTGAGTTAAACAACAAATTTATTTTCTCCGAGTTCTGGAGGATGTTAAGTCTAGATCAGGGTGCTGGCTGATTTGGTTTCAATGCTCTCTTCCCAGCTTACAGATGGCTGCATTCTCACTATGTCCTTACATAGTGGAGAGAAACAGAGAGAGAGAGAGAGAGAGAGAGAGAGAGAGAGAAAGAGAGAGCTCTATGCTGTTTCTTATAAGATCACCAACGCTGTTGGATCAGGGACCTACCCTTATTGGCCTCCAATAGGGATCCTCAGGTGGTGCTAGATAAGACACGTGGGTTCAATCCCTGGATTGGAAAGATCTCCTGGAGGAGGGCATGGCAACCCACTCCAGCATTCTTGCCTGGAAAATCCAATGGACAGTGGAGCCTGGCAGGCTATAGTCCATGGGGTAGTAAAGAGTCGGACACAACTAAAGTTTTTGGCAAGCACACAGGACTTCCATTAAGGCCCTATCTTCAAATATACTCACATTGGGGGTTGAGACTTTTGCATATGAATTTTGGTAAAAAAAAATTCAGGCCATAGCAGTACTTTAATGTTTGTTGCTATTGGAAATGGTAATTTAAGGGATAGGTCTTAAAAAAGATCCTTCTTAAATATTTTTGCTGGTATTAAGGAATTCAATTGTATCAGCTCCTATTTCCAAGCTTTGGAAGCCTGGGCCTTTTAACATGACTACAGAGGGACCCATCAAGCTGAGGTAATCTGACACCCACCATGTGATCCAGCCACTCCACTATTAGGAATCCACTCAAAGGAAATAAAAGTATATGTCTGTACAAAGACTTATATACAAATGCTCTGGAAGCTTTATTGTTAACAGCCAAAACCCTGAAATAATCCAAATGTCCATCAACATGTGAATAAGTAAACAAATTATAGCATATCTACACAGCATTATTCCATAATAAAAATGATGAACTTTTGGTATATGAAACAACGTGGATGAACCTCAAAGTAATGCTGAGTGAAAGAAGTCATATAAAATAGTTGTATATGATTCCATTTATATAAACTTAGAAGAAATGCAAACTAGCCTATATGACAGAAAGCCAAATAGAAGTTGTTGGCAGATGCTAAGAAGTAGTCAGTGCAGGTTGAGAGTGAAGGATTATATGAGCATGAAAAAACTTGGAGTGGGGGGCTGTGGTGATGGCTATGTTCACTATTTTTATTGTATTTGTTTCACATGCATATGTAAAAATTTATCAAAATGTATATGTTAAATATGTGTATTTTCTATCCTGTCAATTCAATAAAGCATCCCTTTTGATATTTTTCTAATCTATGAGCACTTACAAAGTTAGGTAAGAAACAAATTGAGCTTTGCAACACCACATTTATTTAAACAAATAAAAAGTATATAGTTATACAAATAATAAATAGATAGTAATGTTATTTTAATACAGTTCCAATATTGCTTTTATAATAAGGTACCTACTATTTAAACATGTTTTCATAGCAGCTCTAGTTGCTCATATTTTATACTTAAAATTTTTTACTCCTTTGATTTCTCATTGGTCAGCGCTCTTGCCTTATAGTTGAGATTTTGTTTACTTTTATTATTCAGTGATTATAGATTTTGATATCATTTTTAAATTTAAAAACCTAAATTACCAACTAAAGATTTTCAGATGTGCATGTGAGCTTCCGATAACTTAGTGGAAGACATCTATCTAACTTTGTGTGCTTATTTTATGGCAATACCTTACAAAGAGGTAAGAGTTTTTCCAAATGTTCAAGTGACTATTTTTATATTAACTGCAAAAATTCTTACCATTGCACTCATACCACTCAACTATCTTTAAATCTCATAATTAACTAACTTTACTAAGAATTTTTATTTTAAAGAAATTTAAGAAACTGTGGTTCTTATTGAACACATATACTGTATCCCTCCAACAAGCCCTTCATTAAGGTTTCTGTTACTCTGATAGCTCCTTCATCAACATAAGCTTTCTATGGAGAGTCTACATGATTGTGTGAGATTCTCCACCACTAACTTACCACACTATCCATGCCTTATTTTGTACCAGGAATTGTACAATCTAAGTAAGCACAGAGATAGAATTTCCAGTAAGGTATAAATGGTATATGGGGTAGAAAGTGAAAACTGATTAGGAGACAACTCCTAGATTTCTACTGAGAGGCACTTTGGTATTAGATTTTGGTTTTCAAGCCAGATGTATACAATATTTTGTTGGCTGAAGCTACTAGATTGACCTAATCAACTAATTAGATTGACCTAATTAGATTGACCTAATCAATTAATTGTGATTTTTATGTAAGTTTGTACATGTAACAAACAATAGAAAATTTTTTTCTTATAATAAACCGCTGACTGCTAGCCATAGCTTCCAAGTGAACAGCTTTATGTTTTATTTGTGATTATTATTTTAATGAGAAGTTAGAAAAGGACATAGTGGAGACTGTTAATCTCATTCCATCATATCCCAGATGGGCTGAGACTTTTATCTAAGTAAAGCTTGATTTGCATATGATTTTTAATCATACAGGACATGGAGTGAGAAACTAGAAATCCATGGTAGCATAAACAGAGACCTGGAGCAAAGAGAAATTAATTCACCTAAAAGTAAAACTGGAAAGAAAATAGCAGAGCAGAGATTTTGAAAAGCACATGGAAGTTAATCAGAGAAATGGCAAGTTCCTAAAAACTGTCACCAAGGGGTGGAGGTTTACTTTCCTCTCAATGTTTCCTGATGGACTTTGAGGATGCTTTAGACCTGATATGCCCTATCATTTGAAAGTGTCAGTTGTTGGAAATGTAAAAAATGCCAGATAATTTATTGACCTCGTTAATAAATAAATAAGAGTCAACTGTTAGCCAAAAAGAAGATACATTCTTAGCCTTTGGAGACTTGAGGGTTTCTGAAATTATCAGCAGTCAAATAAGATAAGCTGATACTTAAAATATTGTTAAAGGTAGCCATAAAAAAACTGATGGTAGTTAAGACACTTTAGCAAACTCTAAACTTGCATATGTGCATATGAAGATGAAAGGTGTATCAAAGGCCTTTGTAGACAGAGACGATTAACTTAGGTGCTTAGAGGTAGTCTATCAACAATAGATCTTTGGGTTAAAGTCAATAATGTCTTCTATTTAATGGCAAGTTCTTTGATCAACAATTCCTTTTGAAAAGATGTGTTTTTAAGCAGAATTTTCTGCATCATCTGTTTAATGGAGAGTAACAGAATAGCAAGATGGGCATCTGACCTTATCTTGTCCAGCTTAGGTGGTGATAAGCCATGGAGATTCTGGCACCTGGCTCATGGTCTGGAATTAATAATCATTTCTGCCAACTTTTCAGAAATAAATCATACAGTACAAATTATTAATAATCACACCTATGGTATCTGGTAGTGCAGTAAGGGAAGAAGAGAAGCACAACCCAGATGATGGAATTAGTTGTATCAATCCTGTGTACTAAGTGAAAGATGCTTCAAGATCCTCAAATCTCAGCAAAGAGAAGAGTTTTAGCTATTGTACATTATTCTGTGCCTTTTCTTAAAAAGGGTGTCTGATGCATATTATTTAAAAATACTTTTTTTTTCAGAAAATAAATCACTTTGATGAAAATGTAATGGTGATAACAGTATAATCATTTCCTCTCATGGAATACTGACAAATCTCAACATAATTTTACTTGCAATAACCAATGAGCCCTGTCTTCTGCTCACAATACTGTGCTAGGCACCTGGGATAAAAGGATGGGTCAGGTGTCCTCCTCCTCCACCCTCATGTTACACACCACATCTCTCCACCTTTGCACTGATTGTGCTGTGGTGAGACTATCTTTACAGCCTGCCCCTCTCCCTCTTGCAGCCACCACCATGGACATCCTCATGAGCAGGGCTGGTCTCATTCATCTTCATGTCCTTAATACTCTATCTATTGCTGTGCCTCACACATGGCCTGCATCCCATCCCATCTTTATCTATTCAACTAGGACATGAAACCACAATCTTTTGGTAGAGATAGGCAACTAATGCACCTATCACAACCATAGTAGAAAGTTAGGTGTGGTTAATACTAAAAGATGAAGCTAACTAGAAATCATCCTTCAGAGTTTCTTCTAGCCGAGAAGTGTAGCTCTCTGCAAAAAAAAAAATACTCCTTTATGACTCCATACATGTCACTAAAATAGTTGGGGATACTCAGAACTCCAACTTCTTGGTGAACTTGAAAAAATAATAGAAATTATAAAAAATGAGATGGATGAAACACAAGGTGGAAAATTTTCAACCTGGAAAAAGCAATAGAACAATGCATTTGGTCAAGTAACCATGCTGCCATCTAGCCAGCACAAAAATCTTTGGTGTATCCAACTGTGCTCATAAATATAAATATTGTAAAAATGATACATCTGTATACTGTGGAGAAAAGTTGCTACTCCTGTTTATAACATTAACTGACTTCATTTCAATGTTATAATCCTAACTTTATTTTTTTCCATACTACAACTGAAAAAGGTCTGGTACCAAGACTACCAGAATGAAGTCGATGGTATCTGTCTGCTATTTCACATTATTTCCTCATTCTTTAAACTATAGAGAAGGAAAATCCACTGAGATTTCCCCAGATGGTAAAACCTACTAGCATAATCCTTGAGTTTATTCTTCTCTTTAAACATCTGTCATAAAGATTGAAATCAAGTGAAGATAATATATGTTAAAGTGCTGTGCAAAGTTCAAAACATTATACAAATGTGAGATGGTATTTTTATCATAATTTACATGTATACTTGTCTCTCTGATTACATGATTTTGGCACTATTATGGACTTTGAATATAGGGTCACCGAAAACAGAAACAAATGTTGAATCTAAAAGCATTACTTTAGTTGGCTGTGATTCTATGCTGTTATTATTTCTCAGTGGTACAATCTATTCTATTATCCAAGAAAAGTCTACCAGGACAATTCCATGCTCCATCTTTGAATATGAAACCAAGTATTAAACTCTATTTCTAGGTTTTTATTAAACTTTCTTTGTTTTGGAAAGCAAAATCTAAAATGCATTGGCCATGAAAATACCTCCTCTTATTCCCTCAAGAAAGATGCTTGTCTGATGAAAAATAAGTTCTAAGTCAAGCATTTGCTTGACTTATTAGAGCTTGTGGTCCCTTTGTTTACAATGTCAACACTCTTGATGTAAGTTGACCCTGACATATCAGAAAGCTATGGATTTATCAGACTAGTAGGTCCTATCAAAAGGAGTGAGAAGCCAAACTAAATGATACAATTGCATAAAGAAGGGACAATTTAAGTACCAAAACAAAAGGCAATAAATGCAATACATTAAACATATTCAATACATTTAAGTCCATGAGAGCATCATGATACTAAATACAACACACACTACTGGTCAGCTTTGGGAGATGATAGATAATTGGCTCATTATTTTTAAACTGATTAAATATATTTTTAACAGATACTTTTATTTAAACTGATATATAAAGGGAAGTGAGTGTTTACCCCGCTTTTCTTACATGGTCTGCACATTATGATTACAGGAGAGTTGAAGAAGCGATGTTTCTTTTTATATGTCTTTCTTCCAGCTAAAAATGAATGATAGAATTTAATTATGAACACCATATAACATCCAGTGGATTAATGAATCTATGCAATGGATGCCAACAGCTGCTAATGTTGCAGAAATAAAGGCAACCAAACATCCATAGCCCCTAATGGAAGAGCGCGGCAAAGTACCACCTATGAAGTAGCATTGCAAAAGTAAATAAATAAACAGGAACCTGAATCTGATCAAGTCTCCAGATCTAACTAATGAACTTTAAGTAATTCAAAAGTCAGAGAAACATACAAAATATATTAAGCGACACCATGTGGATGCAATCAGAAAATTTAATCTGTGAGACATTCTACAGGATCCATATATATAAACACATATGTAAAATTTATTCAAACCAATATAAAATTTCACAAACTGTAGAGATAAAAAGAGCCCTAAGAGAAAGGGACATGCAAACCAGTTAAAATACATATATAACGATTCGAACAAAATGGAAAATTAAAATAAAAGGAAAGAACAAAGGAAAAATAGAGAGAAGTCAAGAAATACATTAAAAAATAATTTTGGAATTGTGAATAAAACATGAATGCCTGATGATTCTAAGGAAAATGTTTATATTTTATTGATATTCCTTTTTAGTTATAATATTCTTTTGTTAGAACAAAGAGCCCTTATTGTTAAAATATATATAGCAAAATATTTAGAGATAAATTGTGGTTGCCTCAAAATAATTCAGGCAAAATGAGTAAGGGTATAGATGAGACCAGATTGACCAGGAATTTTAAATGGTTGAGCTCAAATGAATTGAAAGGAGAGGCATATTGAATTTACTGTACTGTTCTCTTTGGTTCTGTATATATTTTTAAACATCCACAGTAAAGTATGTTTTAAAAAATCTCCTGGTACAACCCTGCAATCAAAAGTGAGAGAAACAGACTGATGATCCTAAGAGCCTCATAGATTATGGTTCTAAGTTAAATATCTTATTTTTGGCACACTGATGAAAACCAGAAAAAAAATAAACATCCTCTCCCCAAATGGTCACAAGAAACCAGAGAGTCAAGATGTTTACTGCTGAGTATCCCTTCCTGTCATCTGAGAGCATTCAGTGTTGATTTTTTGATCCAAAGATATCTTTAATAAAACAGAATGATTGATACAGTCTCTCAAAATGAAAATTAATAAAAATCTATGTAAGATAATTTACGTCTGTACAATTATAAGTCAAATTAATGGATTTTGGTAAATGCAGACATATGAGATAGTTTAGTAGACACTAAGCTCTATGGGAGTCAGCCATACAAAGTGGCCTCCATAAAGAGAGTGGATATTTCAGTGAATTCATAGCCATATACTGGGGCAAGGTGTCAGTCCCAATTTGCTCTCTGTTAGACAATATTGTCCCCATTAAAGGTAGCTTACCACCTTGGAAAGATTGGAAAGATTCTAGGATTAGTTACATGGCTAGAAAGTCTAAAGACCTGCCGTATCAGAAAATTTTGAAGTAAAACCATGCTTATTTTAGAAAAGAGTAGGGGTGGGGGTGGCAGATAAGTCTGTGTTGAGAATGGAAAAACTGCCAAATAAAACGAGTAGTTCCTCCCTACCGCACCCAGTGGGGAGGGATTACAGGCAGCCCAGAGCCAGGGATCATGGGGAGGTTTCAACTGCAGACTGGCTTGCCAAAAACAGAGGTCCTCCCTCCCTGGAGGCGTGCGTGTACACCCTGGACAACCATCTTGTGTTGTGTCATAAAAGGAATGATTTTCAGTTTCTTATATCCCTGAGACTCTGAAATCAGAACTATACTTTATCATAACCATTCTGCTTGTTTGGCTTTTTCTCTCCTCTTGTTCTAAGTGGCAGGTGTTTTCAGGGATTATTACCAACCTATTTGTGTCCAAATCGCAGCTTCCATTCTTTAAAATTAGCCACCTTTCCCTCCTCCTGCCTGACATGTTCCCTGTTGTCATGATATGTGGCTTGGAGGAGAGCATTTGATCACAGATAGGTGGTTGTTACCTAGTTTGAGCTCAGCAAGAATCAGATGGGTGACAAGAAGGAAAAAAGCTTCTATATATACACACCTAAGCACAAATGATGGGGAAGGGAAGAATCAAGATAAAGAACATGGCAAGTAAATTGTAGCCATTACTTGTAAAGTTTTTGAGTGGAAATAACAGGCTTAGATTGCAGTATGTGTAAGTAGAAACTCTGCCCTGTAGATTTAGGTTTCTAATTTACAGAAGAACATTGGGAACTTTAAGCCAGTGGGTATATTTGGTCTATGTCAGTTCCAGTGTCCTGCATTATTCTGTTGTCACTCCTTGACGTAAAGAAGGGAAGACTATTGTCGGCACTCTAAAAACAAAGATATACAATTAATGACATTGACTGATTTTGGCATTACTCTGACATGATTGATTTCTTGTCCTCACAAGCCCTTTGATTTTGTTTTGAAATATGTAGCAACACAATTGAGTATTCTTTTTCCCTTTCTTACCCCAATATACTAACTGGAACAATTTGTTGAACTGATAAAAATAGAGAACTTCCTCCCAAGCAGAATACATTCTGCTTTTATATTACCCAAGATATTTGGCCAGATTTTATGACTGCATGACATGACCAAACCTAATAAAACCTGATAAATCTAATGTACACTGAAGACAAAATATTAGACTTCTATTTATGTATGCCAGTGAAAAGTTATTTCTTTAATCATGCCACCACTAAAGCTAAATAACTGGAAATGAGTAATACAAACAATGATTGGGTGTTACAAATAAGTTTCAATTGCACAGCAGAATTTAGCTTTATATACAGATACTGGAATCCAAACTGGTTCCATGCTTTATTAGCTATGTGATATTTGTAAAGTCTTACTTTCCCTATTAGTGAAACAAGACATTAGGAATGAGGTCATCTTGTTGGGTCCTTCTAGTTTCAATAGTTTTTGAACTGAGAAACTAGAGCTGAAGTGTATGTATATCTTATGTTTAAAAAACTCACAGAAATACATATGGGAAAATATTAGAAGAAAACATACCCAAAAGATAACTCCCTGTTTGGCAGAGGGGAAGACAAAACAGTGCATGAGTAATTTATTTTTCTTTAATTTGTTTCTTCATATTTCCTAAAGATTGCATAAATCACCAAGTGATACACGTATAATTGGGGAAAACAGAAACTTTTTCAGTATTCAAAATCAATATTCAGTTCAGACCACAACTTTGTATAAAGACAATTCAGTTTAGTTCAGTCGCTCAGTCATGTCCGAGTCTTTGCGATCCCATGAATTGCAGCACCCCAGGCCTCCCTGTCCATCACCAACTCCCGGAGTTTACTCAAACTCATGCCCATCAAGTTGGTGATGCCATCCAGCCATCTCATCCTCTGTCGTCTCCTTCTCCTCCTGTCCCCAACCCCTCCCAGCATCAGGGTCTTTTCCAATGAGTCAACTCTTTGCATGAGGTGGCCAAACTATTGGAGTTTCAGCTTCAGCATCAGTCCTTCCAATGAACACCCAGGACTGATCTCCTTTATGATGGACTGGTAGGATCTCCTTGCAGTCCAAGGGACTCTCAAGAGTCTTCCCCAACACCACAGTTCAAAAGCATCAGTTTTTCGGCGCTCAGCTTTCTGCACAGTCCAACTCTCACATCCATACATGACCACTGGAAAAACCATAGCCTTGACTAGATGGACCTTTGTTGGCAAAGTAATGTCTCTGCTTTTTAATATGCTATCTAGGTTGGTCATAACTTTCCTTCCAAGGAGTGTCTTTTAATTTCATGGCTGCAGTCACCATCCGCAGTGATTTTGGAGCCCAAAAAAATAAAGTCTGACACTGTTTCCACTGTCTCCCCATCTATTTCCCATGAGGTGATGGGACCAGATGCCATGATCTTAGTTTTCTGAATGTTGAGCTTTAAGCCAACTTTTTCACTCTCCTCTTTCACTTTCATCAAGAGGCTTTTTGGTTCCTCTTCACTCTCTGCCATAAGGGTGATGTCATCTGCATATTGATATTTCTCCCAGCAATCTTGATTCCAGCTTGTGCTTCTTCCAGCCCAGCGTTTCTCATGATGTACCCTGCATATAAGTTAAACAAGCAGGGTGACAATATACAACCTTGATGTACTCCTTTTCCTATTTGGAACCAGTATAAGGACATGAGACATCAAATGTTGTCAACACAGAAAAATGAGATTTGCTTCGTATGTGTTCCTTGTTTAGGATAAAGTCCAAGTAGATAGCAGCAAAGTAGTGCCAGTCGAATAAAGCCAGTGATATTGGTAGTATCACTGGGCTAGTTATAAATAAACAATAAGAATCAGGGACTAAAATGAAGCAAATGGTTTAGATGTCACAGTATTTTACACTATAGGTTAAGCATAAAACACTCAAGTTCTAGTTTAAGATGTTTTGCTAGATTAAAAACAAACCAACAGGTCTGGTTTATAACACATCAATTCATATTCCACACATCACTGAAGTTCATCATGGGGGTCGGCTAGACATGGTTTCATTTATTTCAAATACTTAGTTGGAACTTGAAGATTTTGACACTCATATCTGAGGTCCAGGACCTGGTTCCAAATTTGCCATTAAATGACCCACAATTTGCTATAGATGGGTGAAGAATTGATTATGTCATATATTCACATTGTTTTAGCAGAAAGGAAAAGATTATCAGTTCTTCTGGCAGAGAAAGGGGGTTCATCAATTTAAAAAACAGAGGATGTGATGCTTATGCTGAATCCTGGCAGATGGTTGGTTGGTGCTTCTTAAATTAGAAAGTAGGGAGGATGGGCAAGTGAGAGATGGGGAGAGCATTCCAAACAGAGAAAGATAAAATAACAATAAATTATGAAGAGCTTGTATCGATCACTACAGAGTGTGCATCTCAACATTCAGGCAATGAGTCAGAGAAGGGCTATTTCAAGGCAGAAACAGATTCAGATTTTGCAAAGACTACTGTGATAAGCAATGCAGAAAGGGGACTAAGGGGTTGGGGAAGGAAAAGAGGCATACAGGGAAAAAATGAAATATTAAAAATATACATGAGGCTCAATTTAACACTCTTCTCATGGTATTCATTTCTAAATTGAAAGAGCATATTAATTAAAAAATACAAAATAAATATTTTTTATATTCTGTCCAACTTCCAGGATATATCTGATTGATGCTGCCATTCTAAGCTGGGACTGGTTTTCTTTAAGCATGAATTTCCGAAGCATATTATATTAACACAACTCATTGAGAAATGATTTCCTATTCTTCTGTTAACATAAAACTCAGAAATGACTATAACAAAGAGAAAAGTAAAATAGACTCTAGTAGTGAAGATAGTTCTGAAGTCCAATCAAGCTTTCTTTTGCTCTTTGTGATTGAGATACAACATCCAATGTAGAAAAGTCTTGGAGACAGGGAATGCCCTGGACTGCTTGAGGGTATGTAGGTCGTGAGAGGCCTAATTATGGTATCCAAGCGGAAGCACAAAAGGGGAAAACTCATGAAATACACACACTTTCAGGGAACACAAATGAAGGCCAAGAAGAGTAACAGAACAAGACAAGACAAAAAAGAACAATGACAGAACAACAACAGAATGCTACACTGAGTGAGTCTGGTCAGGCTGAAGACTAGCAGCAAAGAGAGGTTTCTGAAGGCTTAAGAGTTGTAGCATGATGAAAAACGGACACCTATGCCTATTTGAATGCATCTAGGATGCCCTGTGGAGGGCACAGCTGTTGCTTAGTTGCTTAGTTGAGTCTGACTGAGGTCCCATAAGAGGCTCTTGATGAAGGTGAAAGAGGAGAGTGAAAAAGCTGTCTTAAAACTCAACATCCAAAAAACTAAGATCATGGCATCTGATCTCATCACCTCATGGAAAACAGACAGGGAAACAATGGAAACAGTGACAGACTATTTTCTTGGGCTCCAAAATCCCTGCAGATGGTGACTGTAGCCATGAAAGTAAAAGACGCTTGCTCCTTGGTAGAAAAGCTATGACAAACCAAGACAGCATATTAAAAAACAGACATTACTTTCCAGTCAAAGTAGTCTTTTTTGCTTTTCCAGTAGTCATATGTGGATGTGAGAGCTGGACCTTAATAAGGAAGGCTGAGTGCTGAAGAACCAGTGCTTTTGAATTGTGGTATTGGAGAAGACTCTTGAGAGTCCCTTGGACTGCAAGATCAAGCCAGTCAATTCTAAAGGAAATCAATCCTGAATATTCACTGGAAGGACTGATGCTGAAGTTCCAATATTTTGGCCACCTGATGAAAGGAGCCAACTCATTAGAAAAGACCCTGATATTGGGACAGATTGAAGGAAGGCAGGAGGAGAAGGGGACAACAGAGGATGAGAGGGTTGGATAGCATCACTGACCCAATGGACATGAGTTTGAGCCAGCTCCGGGAGATGGTGAAGGACAGGG